>NC_063063.1:3502671-3603903 GCF_018812025.1 Megalobrama amblycephala | reverse complement strand
TGAATATGTAAAGTGTCTAGAAAGAGAAAGTGATCGAATCCAAACATCAGGAATCATAGTACGGAAGAAAATGGAAACCCAAGCGTGTTTTTTTTGGACATGGAGCTCAGACTGAGATTCAAGCAAATACGATCCGGGCTGCTGATTCCCGTCATGTGAATGAAAAGATTAATTAGTGGGAACACTGGGATCTGAAACAGTGGCGATACAATCGCTTCAACCCCACCCCCCAAAATCTTTTCTCTCATCCTTCGCATCCCCATTTCCGTAATTAATTCAGCCGAGCACTAATTACAGAAGACTTTTTCCAAAACACAGTGAGGGGGAAGGAAGATAATCAAGTCCCATCGCTCCACAAAAGAAAAAGAAAGAGAAAGAATGCCATTTTGGAGGAAAAGAGGTGGAAAAATCTAATAAACAAATTTGTTTAGTTCATTTCGAACCCTGGAGGGTTTCAGGCCGGGAAAACTGCACTCTCTCTATCCCATTTCCACAGCAAATTTATATTCCTCTCCACACCTCCCAGCCCTATCCTTTCACCCGTCTCTCTTTGATGAAGTTCTGAGGGACAGCCGGCCGACACTGACATCACGGCAGCACAATGCATCGTGGGAGGAGAGTACAGGCATGGAATTAGTGAAGAGAGTCATGGGGAGTTGGCCGTATGCAGATGAAGAGGGGCGCGCATTTGATTTACTAATTCACATGTTCACAGCGAGTGCATACTTGGTGTGTTTTCAACTGGAAAAATGGCCGCTTTAAGTATAAATAAGTCAAATTTGGGGTTGGTACTAAAATTTTGCTCCATTTTGGTTTGGTTCACATTCTTCCGGCATAAACATGCTTTCATCTGCACGAGCTTAAAGGGACAGTTCATCTGAAAATGATCATTCTGTCATTTATTTGTTTAACTTTCATAGTTTACACATTGCAAACTATGATATGATTGCACATTTTGAACTATGATTGCACATTAAAAAAAAATATATATAAATATATAAAAGTCATATTTGTAAATGATGACAGAATGATGATTTTTGGGTGTACTGTCCCTTTAACAGCCATCTGTTGTTGTCTCTTTTCCTCTTTCACAAACACACAAACATGACAGTGAAATCCAGTGGAGTTGTTCGGGGCAACCCAGCATCTCAGAAAGAGCGAGTGAAGGGGAGGCTATGATGTCATTGTTCCGGGGGCCCCGCGTAGGGGGCGTGTGTGTGTGTGTGTGTGTGTGTGTGTGTGTTTGTGCATGCGTGCAATGAGATCCTACTGGAATGATGTCACCTTTTGTTGCCTATCTCCATTCAAAGGCCGATCTGGCCTGAATTGAGTCCTGAGGAGAGAAGTGTGAGAAACTGCAGGCTAAATTAGAGGACATGCTAAAAGCGCTAGCTTTAAAGATGTCATCAAACTCCGCTTAACCTCCACAAATATCAGACACTGGCCCTTTAAACCTCCTGAGTAATTGTGATCTTGATCTGTGGATGCTAAAGGAGTCTCTGAATGCACAATGCAATATTAAAGTGTTAGTTCACCCAAAAATGAAAATTCTGTCATTAATTGACCCTTCGCCGGGAGTTTGATTGACAAACGATCTAACCAATCATAACGCCAAATTTTATCCGACAAAGCAGTCAGGAGTTAGAAGATTAACCTCGGTGGACTTGAACTTGAAAAATGGTGTGTCTTTCAGCGTTTTAAACAACATTCCTTCTGATGTTCATTCATGTTTATTTGATGCTACAAATTAAAGGTCCCGTTCTTCATGATCCCATGTTTCAAACTTTAGTTAGTGTGTAATGTTGTTGTTAGAGTATAAATAAAATCTGTAAAATTTTAAAGCTCAAAGTTCAATGCCAAGCGAGATATTTTATTTAACAGAAGTCGCCTACATCGAACGGCCAGTTTGGACTACATCCCTCTACTTCCTTCTTTAATGACGTCACTAAAACAGTTTTTTGACTAACCTCCGCCCACAGGAATACACAAAAAAGGGGGCGTGGTCTTGTTGCGCTCCCACGGAGAAGAGCAAGAGTTGTGTTTGTAGAGTGTATTTGTCGCCATGTCGTCGAAACGCTGTTATTTTCATCCCGTAGTCCAATCACCTTTGTTTGGCCTTCCCAGGGACGCTGTACTTAGAGATCAATGGTTACAATTTATGTTTAACTCGGTTCCCGAAAATTATAATTGTGGTATCCTTACTGCAATAGTTAATGTTGGACTGCAGTGCACATAATGGCCACAAGAGGGGACTATGTTTATGTATATGGCTGTTTTCCGTATGAGGTACTCTTCTGAGTGAGTGCTAACGTTGTACATTTTCTGTCGCTGCTTGTGGAGATTAAAGAGTTCAGTCTCTCTGGAATTATTGTCTTTTGTGTTCATTCGGCACCACAATAATCCACATGTAAAACTATGTGCAGCACACGTTATGGTAAGAGGCGTGACCTTTCTGGGCAAGATGCGCTAAGCTGCTGTCGAATCACAACACAGGAACCGCTGGCACAATCAGAACTCGTTACGTATTTCTGAAGGAGGGACTTCATAGAACAAGGAAGTCATCAGCCCGTTTTTATGACAGTGGAAACAGCGGTATACAGATAAGTAAATTATGTGAAAAATACTGTGGTTTTTTTACACGCGAAACATGAACGCATGTTATATTGCACACTATAAGCACAATCAAAGCTTCAAAAAACCACGAAAAACGGGACCTTTAACTATTAAAGAGATGACCGTTTCACGAGCCGCTTGAGCTGAAGCACTACAGCGATCTGTCACGACACATTAAAGAGCCACAAAACGGTTTTTATTGTTCGACTTTCTTAAAATTACACAATTTGAAAGCTGGAACTTTGTTTAATATCATAAGTAACCTGCTCTGTCTTGTCACCCTCATGTCGTTCATTCCACACCCGTAAGACCTTTGTTGATCTTCAGAACACAAATTAAGATATTTTTGATAAAATCCGATGGCTCAGTGAGACCTCTATTGCCAGCAAGATAATTAACACTTTCAGATGACCAGAAAGCTACTAAAGACATATTTAAAGTCCCCCTGAAATCAAAATTTAAGTTTTTTAGTTGCTTTTAGAATAAATATGTTAGCCTTAATGTTATGAATAAGCTGGTGTGTTCCAAAACAATGACAAAATTCGCATTTAAGTCTCTCACTTCCGCTAAAATGCATCACGGATTTTCATGACATCACATCACACTTCATCTTCTCATCAAATCTTCTGTCCAATCAAATGTTCTCTAGAATCTGAAGTCCTGCCCCCTCCTACACTATGAACAGACACTGAAGCTGCAGCTGAAATCGATCATTTGTTCACATATTTACTAGTTTCTACATGGTGAATGGCACATAGTGCATTATATACAGAATTGGGAATGATTCAGACAGTGTAAATATGCTTTCCATTGATGCGAATGTTAGTATAACATGAACTGCTGCAGCGCAAACACAGTCTGCTCTGGCCCAGAGCGGATCGTATCCGCGAGTCGGCTCAGACCACGAAAGGTATCGGACCCATTTAAATTCTAGCACAGAATGCTGTATTTTAAAGTGATATAGAGGAAATTAGGAGGATAAACGGTTAGATATTAAAAGGAAACAGATGTTTTACTGAGTTTAACAGCTCTCACGAGCTGTGATATAAACGAAACGCTATTGGCTATTTTAAAAAAGCACTATATCGCCCTCTCTTCCTGTTTCACGTCAACACATTGAATAATGCTGTGCGTTCCAAAACACTTCAGCGGGCCTTTAAAACAGTTCATGTGACTACATGAACCTTAATGTTATGAAGCAGCGAGAATACTTTTTGTGAGCAAAAACAAAACAAAATAACAACTTTATTCAACAATTTCTAGTGATGGGCAATTTCAAAACACTGCTTCATGAAGCTTCGAAGCTTTACAAATCTTTTGTTTTGAATCAGTGGTTCGGAGTGTGTATCAAACTGCCAAAGTCACGTGATTTCGGTAAACGAGGCTTTGTTACGTCATAAGTGTTTCGAAATTTCAATGGTTCACCATTGGGTGAACTAACCCTTTAAGGGAAGCATTTCAGTAGCTGTTTCTAAAGTTGCAAATCGGAAAATATCACATAAAACAGCTGTGATTAAAGCACCGTTTCAATCCTATGTGTTTCAAGAGAACAACATCTTCACTTTCTGGGAATGTGCCGCAAAGTATAAGTGCAAGCAGGGAAGACTCTGACTATTTTTTTCCCCTAAATAATAAATTACTTGCATGCAAATAAAATGCATTAACAAATGCTGACCTGCTTCTGAACACAATGAGATTGGTCCACTGGTTAGTCCGGTTATCCAATCACATGACCTGTCGAGGCAAAGTCATTTTTTTTGTTGCAGGAATTTATTCAGTGAATGTGTTTCTATTATTGTTTATGCATGTTTTCTTATAGAATACAAATATTATTCACCACAATCAGTTTTATTATAGTTAACTAAAACTAAAAACAAAACAGAAAGATAAAAACTCATTCAAAATATTAATAAAATCTACTATGTCTCAATGACACCTAAATAACACTGGCCTATGTTTTAAAGCACATTTTTATGCAATTTTTTTTTTTTTTTTTTGTGCATCTTGGCATTTCCATGTTTTTTTTGTTTGCTTTTTTATGTGATATCCCAAAATTTGCATAAAAATATGCGTCTGGAATATGTGTCTGAAAAGTTTCTGCTGTGAAAGGCACAGACTATAGTTTCTCTCTATGATGCAGAAGAGAGACATTTATTTGCATATGCCGTCTGCCTTATTTTAGCACTTGAAGGGAATAATGCAAATCAGGAAACGCTGCAAACATGTTTAAAATATCAATGCAGAACACAATCATCACAACATCTCTCTTAAATTAAATTCTATGGGTGGTAAAAGCACAAATAGCGCTGACTGCAGCAAGAATATAGGGCATCGTTTTGAGAACGGCACGTATAAATGAGCCTAATTTACATAGAAATGCTGTAGATCTTAATGTGATGTAACAATCTATTGGAATGAAGCAATACTACATGTATTGCGAATGAAAAATGGTATATTAGCAAACATTGTCATCTCTTGTTTTGATGTAAACATCCCAAGCTTTCCCTTAACTAAACATACAAACCCATGTGACCGGAAAATGTTATACGAATAATTGCACGAAAACTGTTTTACTATCATTTCTCGTTGTCTGTCAGTAGTTTGTGGGATGATGTCAACCTCCAAAATGACAATTGAGCATAATGATGACCCACATTGAAAAAATGATGGAAGCGATTTGATTTATTGCTTCATCAACCAAGAATCTCAAACATTACGGTTAGTAAAAATAAATTTAATCAGATGCAAAGCCACAAATGATGGTTTTGTATATTACAAAGCAACCTACAAACATTTCAGCCCTGTTTGCAATGACAGTTCACCATAAAACCTTACAAGAAGATACAAATATACATTTACACGGTGCTATAAAGCCATCACTGCTTTGTTGTTTATTTCAACGTCTGATACAGGAGGCCGTTTCTGAAGTGTTCTCGCCAACATCTGACTCACGTATTTATAAAGTCAGTGTAGATGTAAAAGAATAGAGGCCTGACGTTAGTAGATTTGGCCCCAAACAAGCCCTCCACGGCTGAGTTCGGGCTGGCTGTCGCTGTATCTTTCTTTAAGACGGTTGTAGAGCATAAATGACCAATGCTTCACCACTAGTCACTAATCTCCGAGGATCAACGTATAGGGAAGGGCTTCCTCATCACAGACGACCCGTGAAGGACACTTTGAGCACAGCGATAAAGCCATCTGGCCCCCAAAACAGCCAGCAGCAAGAGTTTGAAAAGCAGCTACGGTCCAGACTTAGCCAAACAAACATAAACCAGATGGACTGATGTGGGATTTGAGAAGGAAGGGGGGTCAGAAAGAGAAAAGGGTGTCTCTCCTTACACCATCACTATTACAAACAACTGGAGGCACATACAGATGTTCAAGCGCTTCCAAACCGCTGCTGACAATAGCTGGGAGGCCGAGGACAGCCGTACGCTCTCCAGACGAGTAAATCTCTCACGAGCTGAGCGCTTTGACAGTCTCCAAAGTGTTGCATTGAATGAAAAAGATCTCCGTGGGATAATGAACACCAGGGGTGTTAGCATGGCAGAGGTGTTTGTTCCACAAATACTGGTAACATAGACGTGTTATGTGTTTGATGCAGCAGGACAGGTGGATGATGAGCGATGAGACCGTCTTCCACGCTGCTTCACGTGATGGATGAAACCCGTGTTGCATTTCGCTACCTGCAATGCAGAGAAAAGCAGAGGAAAACTGTAAAGGAAAATCTGCATGCTATATTTAGACTGTGTGAATGTGTGTTTGTTGTTGTGAAACTGTGGTTGGGTTTCCTAAAATAAATCTTATCTGAAATGTTTTTGCCAATGTGCTTTCTGTAAGCAGATGTTTCTTCAACGTCTTGATCTTAATTAAAACTAGCAGAAATATAGGATATATAAATGTGTCATAAAAGTAGTCCATACAAATTTAACATACTGTACATATACATACAAACATATTTACACGTATATGTAAGTTGCAAAAAGAGATATTATAAAAGTACCAAAGAAGCCCATTAGACATTGACCTACTATTAATTTTTTTAATTACTTATTTAATATACAATGTTAGTATCTAATTATTTTGTATATAAACATTGGATAGATAGATAGATAGATAGATAGATAGATAGATAGATAGATAGATAGATAGATAGATAGATAGATAGATAGATAGATAGATAGATAGATAGACAGAACGATAGATAGAGAGATAGAGAGATAGATAGAGATGGACAGATAGAAAGATAGATAGATAGAATGACAGAATGATAGATAGATAGATAGATAGATAGATAGAAGATAGATAGATAGATAGATAGATAGATAGATAGATAGATAGATAGATAGAACGATAGATAGAGAGATAGATAGAGATGGACAGATAGAATGATAGATAGATAGATAGATAGATAGATAGATAGAATGACAGAACGATAGATAGATAGATAGATAGATAGATAGATAGATAGATAGATAGATAGATAGATAGATAGAACGACAGATAGATAGATAGAACGACAGATAGATAGATAGATAGATAGATAGATAGATAGATAGATAGATAGATAGATAGATAGATAGATAGATAGATAGATAGAGAGATAGAGAGATAGAGAGATAGATAGAGATGGACAGATAGATAGATAGATAGATAGATAGATAGATAGATAGATAGACAGATAGAATGATAGATAGATGATAGACAGAACGATGGATAGATAGATAGATAGATAGATAGATAGATAGATAGATAGATAGATAGATAGATAGATAGATAGATAGATAGATAGATAGATAGATAGATAGATAGATAGATAGATAGATAGATAGATAGATGGATGTCAGGACAGAGTTTGTAGAGTTGAAGAATCAGCCACAGATCTCTCAGAAGATCTCAGAAGCGGGCTGACTCGATGAGATTCACACTGCAGCTCTCTCATGCTCTGAAGAGCAGGGCTTGTTCCAGTCGGATTTCTTTTGTCATGCTAACTGTAACCTTTTAAAGCGCATTGACTGCAGGTAGCACAGAGAAACAATAGGATACAGTAGCATCCTCCTCTAGAGTTACTGCACAGCGCTGCTGACCTGCCAGAATCCTGCACTCCCACAGTCCTCATCTTCCACTCTGTGGGTGCAAATAAAGCTGTCCAACTATGACATCACGGCTAGTCGTTTGTTTTCTGTACATTGCCATGGCGATGCGACCGTAACTGGCGAGATGGCAGCGACCGCGGAGATGAAAGACGGCATTAGCGCATCAGGATGGAGACGAGCACTCCGATCTGTCAGAACTGCTTCTTTTCTTCTTGATTTTCACATAAGCTCTACTGAAAAGATCAGTGGAACTATGAAAAGTCATGCTGACCTCCTTCTTCACTGTGGACAAGAAGGTTCTCAACCAATTAATCAGGTCAATCTCATCCCTCCATCTCCACTAAAACAGCTCGGACACTTCCACAAACAGATGGCAGAACAAGTCTTCGGCCATTTATTTGTTAAACTTGACAGTCTACTGGGGTCAGCTAAGTTTGACACAAAGTTTAATTACTGTGAGACGTCTAAAGTAACGTTTTGTGTCTTTATTTAAACTCCTCATCCTATCTGTGTGACTGGAAATAGGTTGTAGATCAGTCTGACACTATTATCAATTATTAAGAGTCAAGACACATTTGAGCTTAGTGGCTCATTTTGAGTCAGATATGACCAACTCAGTTTTAATGTTAACATGAAACTTGCTCTGAATGAATCACTGAATTAATTGGTAACAGCTGCGATCAGATGATTCAGTGATTTGTGAACCAGTAAAATAGATTCATTCAAAAGAATCAACTCCAAAGAATGATTTGTTCATGGATTGCTATTGCATTTTGGTTCAGTTCAAAATAACTGGGAACAATATTTTTGGGGTTAAAAACTATTGTGCTTTGAAAAGTAGAAAACTGGTAAAGTAAAATCTTTTGTAATTGTGTTTTGATCAATTGTGTGCCATCTGATATTGTTGACCTCTGTAACACTTTAGTATAGGGAACACATATTCAATATTAACTACGACTTTTCCCTCAATAAACTCCTAATTACTGCTTATTAATAGTTAGTAAGGTAGTTGTTAAGTTTAGGTATTGGGAAGGATTAAGAATGTAGAATAAGGTCATGCAGAATAATGGCATTAATATGTGCTTAATAAGTACTAATAAACAGCCAATATTCTAGTAATATGCATGATAATAAGCAACTAATTAAAAGACCCTAAAATAAAGTGTTACCTTGACCTCTGTTCTGAAACTTGTGGACTGAAGTTACTTTGGGCTTTTGAGGCTCGTCCACACCAACACGAATGACCGGCACAAAACTTAGGTGATTTTCATGTGTGATTTCTATGGAAGCCCATTTCCACCACATAAGGGAAAAATCATAAGAACATAAAAAGTCAGAACAGAAACAGAAAGTCATAATTTCGACTTGACTTTTATCTTATAATTATTTAGTATGTCATAATTATGACTTAGTATGTCAGTTTCAACTTTCTCATAATTTCACCTATTCCGTATGTCATAATTTTGTCAATTTCCACTTTTTATCTCAATTTGAAGTTATCTCATAATTTTGACATTCTAAGATATAATTTGTGACATAAAAAGTAAAAATGATGACTTATGTAATAATTATGACTTAATGTCATAATTTAAACGTCATAATTTCAACTTTTTATCTAAATTAGTATGTCATGACTTAGTATATCAATTTCAACTTTTTATCTAAATTTTGGATTTTTCTCTCATAATTATTAGTGTCATAATTTCAACTTTGTCATAATTTTGAGTTTTTGAGACATAATTATGACAAAAAAAAGTGAAAATTACGACTAGTATGTCATAATTATGACAGTATGTCAATTTCAACTTTTTATCTTGATTTTGGCTTTTTATCTCATAATTATGACTTAGTATGTCATTTTCAACTTTCTCATAATTTTGACTATTTGGTATGTTAATTATGATGTCAATTTCCACTTTTTATCTCAATTTGAACTTTTTTATCTCATAATTATGATTTAGTGTCAATTTCAACTTTCTCATAATTTTGACATTCTAAGACATAATTATGATGTACAAAGTAAAAAATAATGACTTAATATGTTATAATCTTGACTCATAATTTAAACATGTCATAATTTAAACTTTTTATCTTAATTTTGGCTTTTTATCTCATAATTATGACTTAGTATGTCATAATTCCAACTTTCTCATAATTTCTACATTGTAAGACATAATTATGACATAAAAAGTAAAAATGATGACTTAGTATGAAATAATTATGACTCATAATTTCAACTTTTTATCTAAATTACTATGTCATGACTTAGTATATCAATTTCAACTTTTTATCTAAATTTTGGATTTTTATCTCATAATTATTAGTATCATAATTTCAATTTGAGTTTTTGAGACAATTATGACAAAAAAGTGAAAATTATGACTCATAATTATGACTTAATATGTCATAATTCCAACTTTCTCATAATTTTGACATTCTAAGACATAATTATGACGTAAAAAGTAAAAAATAATGACTTAGTATGTTATAATTATGACTCATAATTTAAACTTATGTCATAATTTAAACTTTTTATCTTAATTTTGGCTTTTTATCTCATAATTATGACTTAGTATGTCAATTTCAACTTTCTCATAATTTTGACTATTTGGTTTGTCAATTATGATGTCAATTTCGACTTTTTATCTCAATTTCAACTTTTTTTATCTCATAATTATAATTTAGTGTCAATTTCAACTTTTTCATAATTTTGACATTCTAAGACATAATTATGACATAAAAAGTAAAAGATAATGACTTAGTATAATTATGACTCATAATTTAAACATGTCATAATTTAAACTTTTTATCTTAATTTTGGCTTTTTATCTCATAATTATGACTTAGTATGTCAATTTCAACTTTCTCATAATTTTGACTATTTGGTATTGTCAATTATGACGTCAATTTCCACTTTTTATCTCAATTTCAACTTTTTTTATCTCAAAATTATAATTTAGTGTCAATTTCAACTTTCTCATAATTTTGACATTCTAAGACATAATTATGACATAAAAAGTAAAAGATAATGACTTAGTATGTTATAATTATGACTCATAATTTAAATGTCATAATTTAATTTAATTTAATTTTTATCTTAATTTTGGCTTTTTATCTCATAATTATAACTTAGTATGTCATAATTCCAACTTTATCATAATTTCTACATTGTAAGATATAATTATGACATAAAAACGATGACTTAGTATGTAATAATTATGACTCATAATTTCAACTTTTTATCTAAATTAGCATGTCATGACTTAGTATGTCAATTTCAACTTCAACTTTTTTATCTTAATTTTGGCTTTTTATCTCATAATTATGACTTTAATTATGATGTAAAAAGTAAAAATTATGACTTAGTATGTAATAATTATGACTCATAATTTAAACTTTCTATCTTAATTTTGGCTTTTTATCTCATAATTATGACATAGTATGTCATAATTTCAACTTTCTCATAATTTTGACGTTTTAAGATATAATCATGACAAAGTAAAACTGTTGACTTAAAAGTCGAAATTATGACATGCTAAGACATGATTTCAATTTATGTCATAATTTAGATTAACCAAAGCATGATTTTTTTTCTCTTTTCAGACAATGCAGTAAATACGTCAGAACAGGTGAATGAAATCATATTTATGGAAATTAAATTGGATTTTATGTTTATCCAATAGTCAGTGATCATAGCGTCCCAGTCCAGAACAAGATGTTTTGGTATAAAATGAAGGTATAAATCAAGAGGCAGGATCAGTGCTGTGAATGTCAGACAGAGGCTGATAACATTAGAGTCTGCTGCATTCTTTCCCTCGGGTTCACGGCTGGATGGACTTTATAGTCCTGGATCCTCTGCTCTCCTAAGTGAGATCGAGAGCACTTGAGCGATAAATTCAGGCTTTGTAAATCTACACAGATTTTATTTACTGTACAGATCCTCGATAACGCTATCCAGAGCGTCCTGTGAGACCAGCGTATGTGTTCATGAGGGAGAGCTAGAGTTAGATGGAAAACATGATTTTTACCAGACAAATGTCACTCCATCTGAACAGATGACAGCATGACGGAGCGTCCCATCATATTTGGGCTGATGATGCATCTGAAACAAAACAGAAGAGGTCCAGTCAGATTTGAGACACTGTGTCAAAAATTAAAATGTCTATTAAATCCTAATTCATGGTGTTCAGTCTTTGTTCACACTGCAAAAATATCTGGTTTGGTTATCATTTCTAATCTCATAAGGCAAGTCATAAAATCTGATCTTTTTAATTTTTAAAGTTTTGAAAGAAGTCTCTTCTGCTCACCAAGGCTGCATATATTTGATCAAAAAATGCAGTAAAATTGTGATATATTATTACAATTTAAAATAACTGTTTTCTATATCAATATATGTTAAAATGTAATTTATTCCTGTGATCAAAGCTGAATTTTCAGCATCATTACTCCAGTCTTCAATGTCACATGATCCTTCAGAAATCATTCTAATATGTTGATTTGAAGATTTTGAAGAAAGAAAATCTTACTGATCCCAAACTCTGGATTGGTGAATATTGAAAATATTCACTATGTGAAACTTATTACAGGTTTTCACAGCAAGATTTTTTGTCTCCCTACTCCAATCCCAACCCAGTCGCTCAGCGCTTTACTACTACTGCCACCCTAATACAAAAACATAAGTCATGTCTTACCCCTACAATCCTCCAAACCCGTCCAATCTTTCTCCAGCTCTGACATCACAGCTGTCTCAGAGACAACAGAGCCTCCCTCTTTTATTCCGAACAGATGGAAAAACAAATAACAGATCCAGTATGATTCTGAAGCCAAGCAGAACCAGCCCTCCACTCCCCGAGTCCCTGCGACATGTCAATTATCACTGATAAATATCTCTTTCCTCTAATCGCTCCAAACAGAGGCCGCTCTCACATCGGACTCATCCTAGCAAAGCTTTTTTAGATGGAATTGGCTGTTTACTTTCTTAGCTTAATGAAGAATACTTACCTGAATCATTATAAAACACTGTTGCTCTTAGACTATCAGTACTATCATTTTGTAGAAGCATTCTAGCTGAAGTTCACCCATGGACAGCATCCAAACACCAAACCAGTGTGAACATACAGCAGAAGATCTGCAGAGGGTGAAATGTTGCTTTCCATAGCAAGAAAAACTAGTGCATTTCATAGACAATAGGATAAAAACACCTCAATGAACTTGATAATACATTATAAAAACAATATTACACAAGGAGATGTTCAGTTCAGTGTGCGAATTACACAATGGCTTCCAGGGGTGTTAATGATTTCTAGGAATATAGCCATTACATTTAGAAAGCGAAGCGGTCCATGAGTTCAGTTTAATGTGAGTTATGCACTTTTGCAAAAACTCCTGATATAATCTCTGAAACTGTCTCCAAAATGAATGTCTTACATGCATCTTTTCTGCATTTTTGTTGTTTATGATGATAAGA
Organism: Megalobrama amblycephala; assembly: GCF_018812025.1. Taxonomy (NCBI): domain Eukaryota; kingdom Metazoa; phylum Chordata; class Actinopteri; order Cypriniformes; family Xenocyprididae; genus Megalobrama; species Megalobrama amblycephala. Next base: position 3,590,727 of record NC_063063.1, on the reverse strand, counting down.
GAGAATACGCGTAAGTTCAGATTTATTCGTCAGTGAGCGCGTGCAACCCTCACGCATCTGATTGGACGTTGCATTCCTAATCTCAACAGAAATGTGTGTGATTGGTTATAATGCTCAACACTGCAAAATACGCGTAAAAGAATAATTCGCACCCTGATATAAGGACTGCAAATACCAAAAAAGTTTGGACGCTTTAAAAAATCATTTATGAATTTGTGCATCTAAAATTGCAAACATGTGTAATGTTACAAATGATTTCCATTTCAAATAAATGCTGTTCTTTTGATCTTTCTATTCATCAAAGAATCCTGTAAAATCATGGTTTCCATAAGCAGCACAACGGTTTTCAACACTGCTAATAATCATAAATGTTTCTTGAGCATCAAATCATCATATCAGAATGATTTCTGAAGGATCATGTGACACTGAAGACTGGAGTAATGATGCTGAAAATTCAGCTTTGATCACAGGAATAAATTACAGTTTACAATACATTCACATAGAAAACACTTATTTTAAATTTTAATATGTTTTCACAAAAATTAAATGCAGTATTAATGACCAGAAGAGACTACTTCCATGAACATTAATATTCCAACCTTTTCAATGGTTGCGTATGTCAAATAATGGATAGTTTAATGCTCTGGCTTATTTTTGTTGGCTGAGACAAATATACTAATAAGTTTGGCATGAAACATAAGTTGCTCAATATGAACAGTTCTTGTTTATTAAACTGTGAAGCAATATCACATTCTGAAACGTGCCGCTAATCACAACAAAAACACAATTCTGATGCATCAGATAACATCTCATCTAATATAGCATAAACAAATAAATCATTCTCATACTACACACAGTAATCATATAACAGTAATCATATAGTAATCAAAAACAGATACTTTATCTCTAATAATTCCACAAAACTCAGAATGACCAATGATTGTCAGTGTAATCATCCCGGAGCGCACTGCGTTCAGCCGAATCACCTTCACGCCCCACTAGCAGATGGTGTTTAATGCCTCATTGATAAATTGCAGTAATTTTAATAACTATCTTCTGTAAGAATGGACAGTATTCCTGGAAACTAATGACTCACCTCATGACTCATAAGGGAAACAGCAAAAGTAGTTATTATCAGAGGGAGAAAAGAATCATTGCTTTTTTATAGAGTAAGTAAGAATAAGACAATGAAAAAGACAAACATGATTGGAAGCCTCCTAGCGTCTCAGAAGCCTTCTGACTGTCAAAGAAAATGGGAGTTCATAACAAAACATGATGAATTATTAACAAAAAACAGAATTCTCTTTTTCAAGACAAAAACAATTTGAACTAAAAACTGGCACACACTCGCGAACCGCTCGCCCAACTGCATATCAATGACAGAAGAAGCCTTCCTGATGACTGAAAACTCTAACAAACAACTGAGAACTATTAAAAATGATGACTTTTTAATGTCAAGAACCCCCAAATTTGATGATCCTCTTGCAAATGTAATAAAATTATTATGCTCATATGAGTAAATGTGTTCCTCAGACCGAGTTAATGTAGTCTGTTTTTATTTATTTGCAGCCTTAGTTCAATTATTTGTAGATTATTCCTATTCAAAAGATCAAATGAGCAGCAAAACCATTTAATCTGTAGAGAATGCCATAAACAGGTTGCATCCAAAAGTGAAAGCACTTCAAATCCCTTCCCCCTTTTGCAACAGCACCATAAACCGCAGTATGAAGAGTGTTAAACTTTGTTGCTGCTTTGATGCCTGAAAAGTGTTTTGCCCTCCCTGAAATAAATCACTTCGTAAGCTTCAATTAAAACTGAACATTTAATGCACTTCATACAAAATACAGAGATTATATATAGTTAGGGATGCAAAAATTTCCAGAAACTTTCCAAAAATCCTGGAAAGTTTCCAGAAATTTACTGGAAATTTTACACCCCTCTGCATCCCTACATATAGTACATCACCATTCAGCCTAAATATACAGAGATATAATTTTGTTTTGTGCAAATTTGTTTTAATTTCTTACTGTTAACTCTCTGAGGTCTGAAAACGCGCCGGCGCGTTTTGCAGGGTTTTTTTTCACATTGCAGCAAAACAGACTTAAAATACTCCGTCATTTCTTGTCGTAGAGACATAAGTAATATATCAATTGAAACTATAGAATATCTTCTTTTATTTGTGTACACTCAGAGTAAAAACACAATGTTGTGCTTTTTGTAAAATAAAGAAAACTAACATGATGCGTGATCTCTCCTCTCCCTCTGAACGAAGTCCAATCTGATAGTTCTCAGAAAATGAACTGTAACTTATGAATACTAATGACAAAAAAAAGACACTTACGTCTAAAGAAATGTTGAAATGTCAGGTTTTAAATCGTGCAAGTCAAATCGAAAACAAACATTCTGTGTTTATGTAATCTGTATGAAAAGAGAGCCATGTCAGAAGTCCGTGATTCAGCTCATTATCCGCTAATGCGGCCACGCCCACGGAGCCAGCGCTATTCAGACGCAAATTCAATAAACAGAGGCAATACATGCATTCATCGTCTCAATCGTGTATTTATTGTCTTGAAAAGTGTTTATTTGGATGTTAAAGCCATGGTTAGCGATCTCTAGAAGACATGCCGTTAGTTCCTAGTTCCTTTTCTTCTTTATATTATGAATTTGTGGACTAAAAGTGTAAAGAGCGCCCTCCGGCTGCAAGTATGAATTAAAAACACAGTATCCAGCACTCATAGTGATGACAATAAATATTATTTCTCAGTATAGAAAATTGACATAAATATATAAGAATCCATCAATATTTCTCCAAATGTGCATGCTTTTAAGCTAAAAGCCTATGAAATGCCATAGAGGTAACATAATTGTTCAGACACTTTGCACCACAGAAACACATTATATTTGAAAGAATATCATAGAATACCATTATTTTAAATTGTAATAATATTTCACAGTATTGCTGTTTATGATGAGCTGAGACATTATTACAGAGGGTTTTTTTCACAGCCTACCTGACTGAAAGGCCTCATTAATATGCAAGTCATTTCAGATCATTACTATGTGATTCTTTTGTCTTCTCAGGTGTAAATGGCCCATTATTCATGCAGATTCACGCCCCACGCATACTGTGTTTCTTGACAAAAAGTGTCTTACAAAAACTAAATCAATATATTGTTTTATATGGAGTAGGCAGCATAATTTTTACATAATTCTGAAGCAAAAACTCTAGTCTACAACCTGCAATACCCAAAAGTCTTGTGAACACAGATTTAATATACTTTTTTTGGCCTTATTTCAGTGACTTAAGTTTTTGTTTTTTCAATAACCACGCATAAACATTATTCCTTCAAAAATACAAACATGTACATACATGTTCCTCACATATTATTGTAGCCTAGTTTGTGCTGAATACAGTGTAATGACACTTTTGTCATTTATATGTTTATGAACAACTGAAAAAAGCACAAATGTCAGGGCATGTCAAAACTTCTCCAGGCCCCAAATCAGCCTCAGACTCCAGAGGGTTAAAAAGGTGCCGTCAATAGAATAAAGTAATTTATAACAATTTAAACTCTTGATTTCAGCCTTTAGAAAACAGAATGAATCATTAAGAATATCTAGCTCAGTAAACACATAAATTACTGTTAAACACGTTAATTTTATCAGCCCTAAAAATATGTCTTTTGTTTTTTCTTTCAAACTTTCCATAGACACCAGATTGAAAACCCCTGTTCATCCTCACAGCAAACATCAAATCACCAGAACCAGATGGACACCCAGTGGAATTTTATCAGGAGATTTGGCATCATCTTTCCCACTTGTCCTCAAAACGATGTCAGAATTTTCTTAGAAAAGCAATTTTGAAACAATTAGAGCTCTCAAAACTCTTGGGCAAATGCAATGGTCTAGTAAGCTCTTAGAAAGAGAAAAACCTGATGAAGTCTTTTACTGATATTCAGACCAAATCATATCGCCATTCAAGTACATATTAGTATTAAAGTTTATTTTACTAAAAATAAAATAAAGTTATAATTTTATTCATTTTATTAGCACTTTTTGTACACATTAATTTAGTAGCCTATTGCAAAATAAAAAAGCTATTATATATATATATATATATATATATATATATATATATATATATATATATATATATATATATATATATATATATATATATATATATATATATATATATATATACACACACACACACACACACACACACACACACACACACATCAACATAAATTTACATAAAAATATTTAAACTAAAATGAAACACACTCTGAAGGCCCCTAAAACATATTCTCATTGAAACCTCATCTTCTCACTGTCCTTTTACTAATGTTTATCTGATATGATGCAATATTGATGCAACTCAACTTGCACCATGAGCTGATGAGGGCGTGCGTTCGATTAGTTTCCATTTTCCAACTTTATTAAAATGCTCTTCCACAAACAGACATTCTTAAAGTATTTGGAACAACTGCGGATGGGCTGCATCTTGGGATCAGGGTGTGTAGAACAGCAGGATGTTGGGATATTAGGGTGCATGCAGTGAATTCAGTACTTTAACAATTAATCATTTAAACAAGCTTTTATAAACAACCAATATAATGTGAGCATCATAAAGCAGCTATAGCTAATGTATGCATACAGATTGCATTTTATTATATTACATTGTATTATATTATATTATGCTTTTTTATTATATATATCACAAACTTATTTCCAGTGTTCCTGAAAACAGAGAAAATTTCTTTGAATCTAGCGTAAATCAAACATCCACTCACATCTTGATTTCAGCCCAGGAGGAGGATATTTTCCCCCAAAAATTGGGAAAATGTACCACTCATCACGTGCAACACATCTAAAAAAAAAGCCTTGTTTCATGACCCTTTTAAAACGTAGCGTGTGATGGGTCTCTAGCACAGAACATTGAGAACATTTATAGTCCCAGATGGTTGTGGTTGATTGGAATCACATAATGAATTGATATGGATCAGTCAAGAAATGGTGTGCGCTAATGCTATCTGCTACAGCGAGATCTCGTAGTGCTGCACGCTTATGGAATACAAAAGGAAATGAACACAATTTGTGTGTCTAATGTGATGCTATTTTACATGTTCATCTTTCTTTAGTGTGTAATATTCCTGTTTGAGCATGAAAAAGGTTACAAAGCACAAATTATTCTCTGAAATCCATGAAAAGCCTCCATTGTAGTCTTGAGGTTTCTTCCAGGAATGAACACGTCACAACATTCCTCATTTAAATAATTCAAATGCAGAATAAAGGGGCGGGGCCTGGTTGAGTTAGTTAGTAGTGTGTTGAAACTGACGGTTATGGTAAGGGGCGGGACTTTTCCCAAACACGCCTAAAACGCTTGACAACACACTGGTCCAGCCGACCAATCAGAGCACAGTGTGCTTTTCAGAAGGAGGGGCTTCATAGAAACAGAGCGTTACTGACAGCCTGGGAAGAGAGGAGCTGCAACAATGGAGAATATGAGGAAAATAATCAACATTCAAGAATGTAAACCAGTTCTAGTAGAGCTCAAAAACAAACTCAAAACTTTGAAAAAGGGCATAAAAGGTCCCCTTTAAATACAGGCCATACAGTACGTAGGAGAAAACAACCCAAGAGTCCACTAAAAGATAGTCCGTCCTGATGGCACGGCACCAGACTGGATCATCCCAGAACGCAAGAAATCAAGCGAGGCTCCTGAGCATTGTGTTGGTCTTGTGCGCCGTGATTAAAGGCAGACCTTGGCCTAAGATCAAGCCTCATGCCCAGCAGGCTGTTACTGTAGGAGCCGTGGACGGACGCTGGCCAACGCAGATCGAGCTGGCAGGCAGCAGGAGAGTCTGTTAACCCTCCTGAGAAGCCGTAGGCACGTAGCACTCTGGGGGCCTGGTGAAACTTCAAAAAAGGATTTGGGAGAGAAGGTTGTTAACACTTGAAAGAATAATGGGTATTGTATAGGTAAGATTGCTTTGAGGGGGGAAATGCTGCTGTGTTGATTCACATCGCAATATATTTTTGTATGCATGAAGATGAATGTAAGTAACTTTTGTGGTCTGCTGCCTATTAGCTCTTTCTCAACTGATACTTAACACTCCAAAGCAGGGGCGTCAATAGGCCCATTTTAGGAGGGATTTAGCCCACCTAAATTTCCACCCAGTTCCCTTAAATATTTGCTATTAACTCTGTAATATATACACTAATTCATGATCACCTCAGTCTCCTTTAAAACTCATATGAAACCGGCAACAGGCTTCGGCTCCTCCCTGTATTTTAGTCTGCGTTATTCAGCGTGTTCTTCAATCCAGCGACAACGTGTGTGCATTTATTGATAGATTATGATATTTGCATCTGTGCAGTTCTTTGTAATAAATCCAGTTTACATAATGTGATACGGAAGCAATTCAAGACGCTTTAAAATCTGGACTTATTTATTTTATGAAATTCATCTGAACGGCATGAGACTTTGTGACTTTTGTAATGCTGTGTTCACACCAAACGCGAATAGAGCGTCAAATTCGCGTCTACCGCGTCTAGTTTGCCGCTTGAACATTTTGAATGCATTCGCGCGTCTAGAGCGAAATAGACGCGCATAAAAAACAAGCGTTTGAAGCGAAATTGATGCGCGTCCGAGGCGAAATCCGCTTGTTGTGGGAGGGGCAAGTGCTAGGCGGTTGTCTGTTTGCAAGATGGCTGATGTTGATCGTGCGTTCATCGAGAGAGCTACCGCTTTGTATTCACGGGTCGATAAACCTGTACGTGACTCAAAAGTGAAATGTGTATTTACAACTTACCAGGTTGCCCAATCTCCTCACCGACACTCTTCCAAGCGAGGTCCTTTTTATTCCTGTCTCTATAGAAGTATGAACTTGTGTCATAAATCTCTGGGTGACTGCTCACTGATAATATCAGTCATTCCTCCATTTTGAATGAGTGACTCCGGGCGGGCCTGCCGCCACAGCAGCAAGCAGGCTCCTGATTGGTTAACGCGGCGCGAATTTACGCCAAAGTTCAAATTTTTCAACTCGGGCGTCAGACGCGAATTCGCGTCATACGCGTAAATGCACAAAAAGCACCATTTGCGCGTAATGCTCAATTCGCAATTCGCGTCTTCCGCGCCGCGCTAAACGCCTCATTCGCGCCGCGAGACCTCCAGACGCGCGTAAACGCGTCTTTACATTGACTTAACATTGAAATAATTCGCGCCAGACGCTCTATTCGCGTTTGGTGTGAACACAGCATTATACTTCATTCATCGGTGCAATAAAGTTTGCTATAATGGTAATGTTTTATAATAAACCCAAAAGCAAAACATGTGAAAAGAACTATATAAGGGAGTGGAAATGGTAAATGACCTAAAGAATGGTCCTCTGCAGCCATCTACTGGTTATATCGGTAATTTCATGTAATTTTCATGTTAAAAGTGTTTGTTTTCCACCAGGTGACAGAAATCCTCCACTAAAGCATGGCATATTTTTAAATTAGTATTATATTAGTTTTTTTTTTTTTTTTTTTTAACAAATAAATAAATAAACTATATATTTTACCCACATATTGCCAATCTAGACAATAACAGTAATATAAAGTCTGTCTATATTTTAATGAAAATGAATGGATATTAGCTTGTTATTTAAAATGATTAGAAATTAATTCAATATTCAGGGATTGACTTGGTTGGTAGTATAGAACCTACTGTATTGTTCATGCCTACCCTAGTATACAAACAATAAAATATTGAAATCCTAGAATCGCACCTGCTTTTTGTCATGTTTTATGTTATGTTCAGAGTTTGAAAAAGCATTTTTAAGCCAACACACTACATTGCTTTTACACGCACTGGTCAGTTTTGAGGTTTTGGGCTATTTTATTTCCGTAACATATCAGACTAGTGAAAAGAAAACATCCAAAATACACATGATGATCTTGATCTATTTGCATCGGAAGGTTTTCAATTGCAGTACGTATCTTTAAATGCCTTTTCCTCAAAATTAGTTTGTCTCCACTTCAGCAGCACCTACATCAAACTTTACAGTTTTAGATAAATTGAAATTAAAAAGTAACTTGTTACTGGAAAGACAACATTGCTCCGAAAACAGTGGAGCTACTGTTGTGCTATTCAGTGAGCAACTATACTTTTAGTTAGATATTCCCCAAAACCCTTTGTCTGCAGCATGTACTATCTGCATGGCTTACATCTTGTAGAAATCTTCATTTCCTCAGCTCTCAGATAGGAGCTGCTGATATTTAAGATGACAGGTGGAGGGCATGCAATCACAGTAACAATCACGTGCCAAACAGCATCCTAATGAGGAGGAAGCCCTCTGTATGAGCTAATGCTTCCTGGCCAGAAGAACTATCTGTAGAAATTGTTTACAATTAATTCCACCCTAAATATCCAACCAACGCTTTTGTGCCTGTAGCAACATTTCTGCAAAATATTATGTTTCTTCTTGCATGTTTCGCAACACTTTAAAAGTGAAGTGTCCAGTGAATGGTGTTAAAAGTGTGCTCAGTTTTATCCAAAACAGATGAGGAGTGTGAAACTGGCAACGTTTTATTACATTGGTTGTTGTACAGTACATATCACAGCAGTTCGGAATTGAAATGTCCATTGAGCAGCACGAAAAGATTAATGCTGTATTGCATTTGAAAATAACACACCCTCTACACTAAACCTACCCAACAGCATTAACAAAAGCAAACCTTAGATTAAAACACATTTGCTAAAGCAACCATGTCATTTTAGCTGCTTCTACAAGTCTTTGATATCTTTTATGGGGGTTTCACGGGACTCATACCCGAGCGCTTCACAATGCTGTATCAGGTGAGCTGCCGAGCAAGTTTACTACATCAGAAAAGACACACATATGGAGCCGATTATGTGATGCAAATGTCAAAATGTATTAGTTTACAAATCATGCACTAAGTGTTTTGAGCTCATAACTTGGAATTGTGCAAGGAAAATAAGTCTTTATTAATCAATAATCTGCCATTGTAATCATAATTTGTGTGTAATGGAATAAAAGTCGTTGGTATTTTACGGCTGAAAACTGCGCAATGCATTCTGAGACTGGCTTCTCCGCAAAGCATACATGTGAACTAATTTTCCAACCTTTCGAAGCCGATCTCGCATCGAGAGCATATCTATGATGCCTCACCAGGGTTTGGAACAGATCGAGCATCTTTTTGCCATCCTCTCAGCTTAGTAAAAGACATCTGAAAGATCGTGTAATTGGTAAAATGAGCCCACTGTGCATGTGTGCACATGGAGAGATCTTCAGTGCGGAGTGTTAGCGAGAGTTTATCCCTGATCAGGTTTTAATGTTAGAGGCTTGCATGGAAAGTGGAGGAGGTGGGGGTTAGAACCAGCTCTGTGGGAGTCTTTTGCAATTAGTAACTATTCCACACATCTGGAAACATCTGTCACAGGGGAATTATCTCTTGCTTCTGGGAACAGACCTTGCAGGCCAACCGCATATGTTTTCCAAATGCACGTGCACAGATACACACACACACACAAACCACATAAATACATAACTGCTAGTCAGTCTGACATAAATTCATATTTAAGTATATTTAGCAAAACATGTTGTCGGAATAGTTTGGAATAGAATAAACTCTATTTTGTGCGTGTTAAATGACTTTTATTTATTTGAGAATGCGGAGCCACTACAAATATTGCACATGCCAACTTTCTCTCACTCACACACAACATAGATGAATATCAATTCATTATAAGCCTGTAATTCCCTGAAGTGTGTAAAATGAAGCAAAAAAAGAGTCCTTGATTACTTTTCCTTTCCAGCCCTGTTTTAATCCAATTTTCAAATTATAAAAATCTGGTGCCATGATGTTTCGGATATTAGGCAGAGTGGGGCTGAGGCATTCAAGACTTTTCATTAAAAGTTCATTAAATTGTTTATTTATTTCCATTGGCTCCAAACAGAAGAGACTTGAATCAGGAATCAATGAATTTAAAAGCCTAATGATACTGCAAATTAAAAGCAGTGTTGAAGATATTGAGTAGATCTGATAACAGGGCCCTTTCCAAGCGATGTGGGGAAGGGGGAATGAAGATAAATATGCTGCTGAAACGCTTCTCTGGGGAAACATCAATCCTGCTAACCGACCAATATCTTCCAAGCTCTTCATATAAAGTTGAATACATGCGTATGTCCAACTTTACATGCATACGTATACGATCACGTGAAGTGCATAGCAAACTTCAAATGCTTGATCGCTATTATCGCCCGGTTATGCATTTAAAGTTGTATATAGGCTACAGTACATCCAACTTTTTATGCATACATACAGTATGTAAAGCGATACAGTATACGGGTCAATGAAGTGACAGGTCTTTTTTTTTTTTGTCCAAAGCCTTAATAATAATAAAAAACAAAGATATGACATGCAAAGTATGTAAGGGAGTACAACTAGATCACTTTTATTGAATTCAAAAGATTTTAATTATATTTTGCTACATATAAAGGTATTTTAAAGATTTTGAAGGTCATTCGGTTTAACCGTCCAAAGACCAATACAGCCATTTCATTTGTGATTAAAATATCTTAAAATGTAATAAATGTATATATATATATATATATATATATATATATATATATATATATATATATATATATATATATATATATATATATATATTTTTTTTTTTTTTTTTTTTTTATGGCATGATTTTATAACATCATTTGTTAATTAAATTAAACATCAAAATGGCATAAAATTATGTGTAGAAGTCGTTGCTTTGTTATGAGAAAGAATGTCTGGAAAAATTAATTTAATTGATGTAATTTGGAGTAACCAATATAAAGGAACCAGTCATGTGGTCAATATCATGTGACAGGATGTGACATCATTCAGACACCTGCAAAGGACCACATGGTCATGAAGCAAAGTAACTAACTCTCTTTTAAATATTTAAAAAAAAAAAAAAAAAATTAATGTTTTCACTCGCTCATATGCATGTCCCGAAACATCAGGTCATTCGGTACAACCGCTACAAAACATGGAAAATGATGTAATATTTTAAAATCTTGTACTAAATATAAAATGTCCTTTTGTTAGCTAGATATCAGCCTGTTAGCACTGTTTGAAAATATCATCATTCAGTATAACCAAAAGTGTGATTCAGTAAAACCTAAATTTTGGTTAAACCGAATTACTTTTTTTATTATCTTGTAAAAAATGACAAAAGCAGTGTTAATTGAGTATAAAAACCACATAATCTCATTGTTAACACTTCAAAATTAATTATATCTCCATTATGTTTTTTTTAAAAACCATATACACTAGCAAATCTCGGCTGCATGATTGTTTATATCAATGTAAAATGTAAACTATATCATCGCACAGCTCTCTATATAATAGATATATCTAGGTAATAAGATATTAACATCATGATTTTCTGTAAAGCTGCTTTTAAACAATGTGCATTGTGAAAATAACCTGACATAGCCATGTACAGCATAGGTTCAAATCTGAAGGACTCATCTGCTCCACTACACAGTAACCTTTAACCTAAATCCTAAAGCATGGAATGTTTTGATACACAATCAAGGCCAAAACTGAAAGTTGCACATGATTATGCAAACCGATCTAAAAAGAGCTGAATCTTTTACATGATCCCACTCTCTCTTTTTTTCCAAACCCCAAAGCCAGAGGCTCCACATGAGTACAGTGTGTGTGCGTGCTTTACTGGACCGGGATAAAGCCTATTCTCAGTATGCATGTAAATGAGTGGGTCAAATTCCAGGCCCAGGGATTTGTTGGAGACACATGGGTAAGGTCTGGCCAGGACTATGTCAATAATTCAACCCCGACCACAAGGTCTGTCTTCCGCCTCCCAACTGCCTGTTTAAGACGGTTCTCTCGTTCTGACCGCCATAACAAACAGACAGGGTGAGAAGTACAAAAACACATACAAACGTGAATTAACACACACACACAGACTCACATAAACAAATATTCGTTTATACTCAAATACCTTTCAGAGACAAAAAAAAGAGTATGTGGAATAAATTGCCTCAGACTATCTTTGCGACCTCAAACACATAAACACATTCCCACATACACACACACTGCAATACCCCATTTGAATTGCTAGAATCAAACAAAAGTGGACAGAGACAAAGAAGGTGGTCTTCCATCTGAAGTAGTTTCTGATCCTTTATAATTAATATAATATAATATAATATAAACAGACTGAGACCCCTGAAAAGGTAGGCAAACGACATCTACACAAAACAAAAACATTCTGCATTATTTTATTTATTTGTAAGGCAATAGATTTTGTTTGTTTTTTATGTTTGTCTGTTTTGATAAAGAAAGAATGTTGGCCATAATTTATTTTAAAACATACACTGGTTCAAACTAGGATATTGTACTGTATATGTTTGATTTATGTTGAAATGCTTGGGACATGACTTTTAATGGTGAGACATTTGTTTTTGTAATCAGGCTCTCAAAAATTATATAAAAATTAGTATTTTGATTTATCGGCCAATATATCGGTTATCGGCTTTCGAGTACAAAGAATTATCGGTTATCGGTATCGGCCAAAATTTTCATATTGATGCATCCCTGAAACAATGAGCACATTTAGACAAAACACTGGCTATGTTTACATGTGCACTAATAGTGTGATTATTTCTCATAATCAGAGTAAAGTCTTAATGGCAGTAAGATGTTTACAACACGTCACACATATGATTGCACATGTGATTGCATACATATGCAACACTTCCAAATTACATGCAATTTTTATTACTCTGATTATTCGCTAATAAGTATGGTTATACCACACTCAGATAGGCATACAGTATGCATGTTACTGGCCATTGTCCGGATGAAGATACGGAGCGGAAACTGCACAGCGATTTGTGTTGACAGAGTTAAGAGATTTGGCGGAGAGAAGTTAATTTATAAAGTTGTGTGAACAACATACGGCATCTGTCTATGTTCGAGCACATGCACACTTTGGTCAGAGCAGTAACAATGCGATTAAGGTGTTTACATGCCTGTTTATTGCGATTAAAATAGGCGTACGCCACCTAGTTTTATGCAATTATGCTTACAACGATTATAAGCTTAATCGCATTCGTTTGATCGAAGTATTGCGTTTACACGAGGTAAAGTTTAATTGCAATATTGCCGAAATCCTATTATAATCACATTATGAGGGTGCATGTAAATGCACAGATTGTTTCAGAGCTTTGGTAAGTTTCATCTTAAATATATGTCATAAAATCGGTCCAATCAGGTTGTGACCTTGGTCAGTGTTAAAAATGACAGTTTGAACGCTAAGCGAACCAGGACTAAATGTGTCATTTTCTTTTTTGAACCAAACTACAGTTGTGAACACACCCTAAATCACAATCAGCAAACTAAAACACAACACATCACAAAATGTAAAACAAAACTAACCAAAGCCAAAACCAAAAACAACAAAAACAAACAAAGCCCAAATCTAAACAGAACCAAACACAAAACAAAAAAGCAAAAGTTGGGTCCTGTGAGAAAACAAGCACTCTCAGAACACAGTACAAAAGCTGGGGGCAGTACTCATTCAAAAGGTAATAATATGCACCCTTTAGGGGTAAATTGGGACAGTACCTTTACAGACCCTGAGCCAAGCTGATGTATATTTTTTTCTGAGTGTGTGGGTGTTGGACAAACATGCATTTAGGCATCTGGATCGAGTCTTTGTCGCAACAAACTGAAACAAATTAAAGGTTTCAATTTGAAACTGCAGATTAATATCTCCTCCATAAAGTGTACACCAAAGGTTTCACAGCCTGTGAAGACACACACATGTACTCACAGAACTAATGGAAGAACAAAAGCATATGCGTGTCATTTGTCAGTCAATACACGGATGCGCACTCTGATGAACTCACAGTGTCAAGTGCAATTTCTTTACCTCCTTTGCACAGTCTAGACTAACTGCATATTTATACGCGTACAAGCATGCATGCTCGAACATTAAGCCCAAGGCAAGCAAACTCCTGAAACTAGAGCCAGCAAGGTGCAGGAACGTTTTCCTAGGGACATCCAAAATGAATAACCAAATAAGAAAACAGTAATTCAAGCTAATGTGGACTAAAGCACAGAGTTCAGACACGTCTCCATATACCACGAATAAACTCTTCTCAGTTACAGCAGTGAGGAAGGTAGAGATGTCTAGCAGTTGTTAAGGATGTCTGCTCTCCCCGTGAGCCACCGGATCAATGACTATCCCTCTATCCCTCTCTGTTTGACTTGGAGTCTGACTCTGGACTACAGATGCTGATGAGACCAGGTTTTGAGCTTGACCCAGAAACCTGCAGGAAACTAACAGGCCCTCCTCGGTGCTCAAATCATGAGGTTTTGTTGTCTTGAACTTATTGAAGTTGACAGGTTTTATTTAACTTCTCACCATAAATGCTATATATGCAAATCCATTTGGTCAAAATCCTCTGCCAAAAAAGTAATGTGCAAAGGCAAAACATTGTGACCTTGCTCTTTGTGCACATTGCTTGTTCAGACCAAGAAACCTCAACTCACACACACACAAAAAATGGATAATTACAAGGACTTTGAAATATATGCATACAGGGACATTCATACGGACAGTGATTCACCGCAACAAAGCAACTGGACCTCATTTGTTTTCAATGAGAGTTGTTTATTCCAGTGACAGAGACTGTTGGCGCAGTGACAAAGTTGAGCTCAACTTTATGCAAATGAGTCGGAACATGATGTGGTGGCTGAGACATAAGTTTCTTTTGAACTATCTATAATTTTATTTTAAGAAAAAAATATTAAAATGTGCATTGCATAATCTATTATTATTAAAGAAAAAAAATGCTTAATCTGCTTTCTGTCGACTTGAAGTGTGCATGTGTGATGTGCAACAGAAACGCGTCCTTCCTGTGGATTTAAGCACGTCCAGACAGAGCGAGCGTTTTGAAGTAAGGGAGGAGGAAATATATTGCAAACTCAGACTCTTTCTTGATCCAAAAAATTATAAAAGTGCTCTCATCTCATGCAGCAGAAGAAGAAGTGGTACAGTCGAAATGCTGCATCTGTAACTGCATGAGAGGATCATATATGAGCCGTAAGTTTCCCGCTGACATGTTGCAATACTCTTCTTCGGTTTTTAATGCTTTATTTAACATCACAACAGACATAACAAATGAAATACTCAGAGTCAGATCGACAAATTATTATGTTTTGACATCATTACCGCCGGGAAATAAACTGATTTATTAATAAATTCTTGTAAACGCAGTTTACTTGCGTTGAAGGGATATTGTTTTGCATGTAAACTCGGACAACAGGTTATTTCAATAAGCTGACTTTTGTGAGTTATCGTTGTACTGCCCAGATAGCAAATTTGTGTTTCGCCGAATTTGGTTGAATTTCAGAGTTTGGCCCACGTACCGCATTGAATAATGGTCCAAGATCAGCCCAAAAGCTATTTACCGAAAGTGAGCCGGACCCATGCCGGAAGCAGACCAAAACTCACCCTGAACTTCTTCCATGTCCCAGGAAATCATAACTGGCTCACAACAGCGGCGTAATCCCCAGATGTCAGCCAGAACTCAACCACAACTTATCCAGAAGCCCCAGAATACACTTGTAACTGGACCGATAATATGCCATAATCCCCAAAACTGAGCCAGAAATAATATTCATATAGTGAAATGTACAGAAAGCTACAGAAACCAAGCTAATGCAAAGTATAAAGTGTTTTATTGATGCTTAAATCTCAACCAGATAACAGTAAAAATAAAAACAATATGAAAATGTAAGTACTCTGTGTGTGCATGTTCAATATCTTTGCTGCGGTGAGTGATATGGCCAAAATCTTATATCATGATATGAGCCATTTTATTTCATGAAATATCATGATATAGTTGTTTTTTGTTGGAAATAATAAAAAATAATACCTACCTAACTAGCATACAGTAAAAAGTTTACAAACTAACTGAAGACAGTAATAAAATATGCAGTGAGCGATATACTCTTATTTGATTAAAGGCGCTGTATGTAATTATTATTCACTGCCTAAAGCATAAAAATACCATAATATGTTTGCAGAGATTTAGAAACATGCCAAGTTCAAATACTTGTTTCTCCGAGAAGCAAAGCTAGAGCCAGTTGTTCTGTTTTGAAATTTGTCTGTTTTTGTTTTGGTGTGTGTGATCCCTCCCGCTGGCAATTTACCAATAGCATTTCGAAACCCGGGTTGCCAGTTGGCGGAAAACACAGCGAATTGCAGACATGAAAGCCAGCAAACTATCTGGGTCGCGGATATATCAGCTGATCAACTATCCATTGTCAATTGCACTCGTTCCTGTTGCGCGTTCTCAATCTGGCAACCCATTTCAACCTCTAGCTGTCGATATTACATACTGCACCTTTAAATGAAAACAACTAATTTTATCATTTACACTCACTTAAGAGATTACCAACTGTGTTTACATGAAAAAGTCTGTCATTTTGCATGTATTAGACCAGTTAAATGCAATAAACCTACAATTTAGAAAAATGCTGGGTTGAAAATAACCCAAGCTGGGTTGAAAATGGACAAACCCAGTGGTTGGGTTAAATGTTTGCCCAATGTGCTGGGCAGTTTTAATCAACTATTGTTTAACAAATAGTCTATGTTTGGCTTAAAATCAACCCAGTATAGGTTGGAAATTAAAAATCAGACACATAATTACTAGAGGCAACAACAATAATCAAAAAGTGAACATTTATTAATAAGCAAAAAAAACAAAAAAAAAACAACCCAATCGTTGGGTTTGTCCATTTTCAACCCAACTTGGGTTGTTTTTAACCCAGCATTTTTAGAGTGAAGACAAACTACAAGATTTATTTTGCTTCTTATTGCACTTGAACGGATTAAATTGCTTGAAAGTTTAAACTTTAATGCATGCAAAGGATGAACTTTCATGATGACACAGCAGTGCAACATTAAATCATACAACCAACAATTGAGACAAGTGTGAACCACACTCATCAGTCAACATCTAAAAAGTAGGTGAACACAAAACCCCAAAACAACACACATGTACATATGCAAACTTCAGTTTCATCGTGAGTGGAAGGTCACACTCCACAAGACTTGTCACTTCATCTTAGATCACAGTAAGGCCACATCTTTCTCTCCATTCTTTCCAGAGCATTGCACAGTTTCACTGGCAGGATCGGTGTAATACATCTGAATTTTTAGCCAGCGTGTGTCTGAGTATGGGCGAGTGCTGTCGCCTTCAAACGGACAGACGGGGAGACAAAGAGTGAGAGGTATACGTTAGAAAGGAAGAGGACGTTGTGTAGGAGGAAAACGGAGGCCAAAATCCCACTTATAGCAGGACTCATTATCATCCAAAAAATTAAAATGCTCCCAGTGAGATCTTTCCCGGTCTAAAGGCCTCTTCTCTTTGTTATGGAGCAATTCTTCTGCCAGGCCACTTTGCTTATTGTCGGCATCCGTGCCCATTTGGACAAAAAAAGGTTAGTCTTTTAAAACACCTAATCCTTTCCAAATCACACTTCACCAGCTATCCATCTCACACTTACAGCTTTCCATCCTATCCCATCTTTCCATTTCCTCTCACATTTCTGGTGTTGTCGTCTCTCCAGGACGACACACACGCAAAAGCTGGATTTCAACATGTCAGATATATGATGTTCCACAAAAGATCTCTCAGGGTGTGAAGGAGCCTCCAGCGGTTTTGCCTGCTGAGATCTACAATTCGTCAGGAAGAGAGGGAACTGAAAACCGGGAACTGAAACATCTTGCACTAATAATCGCAATCGGGTGGCTCTCATTAGGCACGTCCCATCCTGAACCCTTTTAAACAAAAAGCAGTCATGTTTATCCATTTCTTTACCTTTCTGCTATATTACCTCCTAAACTTCCTCCTTTTTTACTTAGACAGTAGTTAGTGCAAGTTACACTCTAAAAAAAACCATGGTTGGGTAGTTTTGTGTTACCCAGCCATTGGGTTAGTGGCTGGATCAATCGCATTAACAGCTGAAAAGATACACCCTCCTATCCACCACCGAATTGGTGTGTTTCTTCTGTAAAATAAAGGATTGTATACATTTTATAGAGTCTTTACTGTGCTGTAAATCATTTTGTTTTATGCAACGCAACATATAAGGATGAAATGTCAGTCAGCTAAATGCATCAGTCAGCGTCAGTCGTTTCGTTGCATTTTGAGCGCTGTTGAGCGGATTCACCTCTGATTGGCCATTGTGTTCACATGCTCAACAGATATGTCTGTGATTGGCTACAATGATCAACAACGCTTCAAAGCATGTTGTAAATAGACATCTTTGACACTCTTCACCGAGCGCTTACACAAACACACATCCCTAATATATCCGCTGATAGATGAATCCGCTGACAGACGCGTGTGTATCTGTGTAAGCACTCTGTGAAGAGCGTCATTGATGTTTTTGAAGAATGATCATTATAGCCAATCACAGATATATCTGTTGAGTGCGTGAACACAAGGGCCAATCAGAAGTGTTTAAGAATCTGTTCAAAATTCTAGCGGGAAATGCTGGTATCGTCGCATATTTTAAATTTCAGTAACTTGGTACTGAAGTTGGTACTTTTGACAACCTTAATATTTACATAAATAAAATTAAAATAATAAATAAAGTTATATAAAATATTTTAAAAATTAAATATTTAAAATTACAATAAATATATAAATTAATATAAAATGTAAAAAAAAATAATTAAAATTAAAATAAATATATAAAGTAATGTAAAGTTTTAAAAAATTAAAATCAATAATTAAAATTAAAATAAAGTAATATAAAATGTAAAAAATAAAATAAAGAAAGAAAGTAATATATAGTTTTAAATAATTAAAATAAATAACCAAAATAAATAAATAAAGGAAAATAAAATAAAATAAAAATAAAATAAATAATTAAAATTAATATAAATAAATAAATAAATAAGATAATATAACATTTAAATAAATAATTATAATTAAATAAAACATAATTAATAAATAATCATTAATAAATAAAAAATACATAAAAATACATTTAAAAATACATAAAGAAAAATATTTTGGATCTTTTGAGTTTTTGCGGTTTTCTCAGGAACATGAACTGAAACTTCTCACATTAGGAACAAGCAGCTCTCATAAGGAATGTTGCATCCCAAACCCTCATGTTTATCCATTTCTTTCCCTTTCTGTTATAATATCACCTAATCTCCCTCCTTTTTTCCTAGTCTGACTGACGCAGTAGTTGTTAGTAGTAGTCATATCTCAAAATGAGCACGCTGTCCTTTCCTCTGCACTAAATTTAGACTTTTTCCTCTAGTAAAAATGTATGCGCCAGAGTAGGTGACTAAAACACCCGCTACAACCTACGTCACTGCTTACGAGGTGCGAGGGCGTGGCGTCCGGGCTGCCAACGAGACCGAGGACCTCGTTCCTGGAGACGTAAGAAAACAGAAATAAAATCCGATGGAATATTTCTTTCCACTGGCTTGTAGGAGGGTGAGGACATGGAGTAGCAGGTGACTATCGTTTCTGGAGCGCCAGAGCAAGTGTTCCGTGACTCACAATTAGATATAAAAGTGCTAAAATATCCATTTCCCAAATTCCTTTTACGATTATTCTCGTAAATAATAAAGTCGGGTACGGGCAAAGTGCACTCCAATAATGGTAGCAAAAAAATCTGCCATGTGACACGTCCTTTTAACAAGAACACTGTAAACAGAGATAAATGCTTTCAAGTTGTTTTACAAGAAAATACTACACTGAAAAACAAACAATTTTCCATCAGAAATTGCTAGTAATTTCACAAATAAGAAACTGCAAGTAACACATTGAATTGTAAAATATACTCCAATAATCTATAATAATCTTTAAAATCGTGTTACTTTGTAATTATCTGTGATATTTAATCAACTTCTGAGGGAAAAACAGTTTCAAAGTAAATCGTACATCATTCTTTTTTCAATTTACATGGTAAATGTCAAACCAACACAAAAACAGTGAAGTAAAGCAGTGAATCATATCGCTGTCATTCGAATGAAATATTGAATGCTTGCGCCACTCAGTCTGCCTGGCTGCATCCCTGGAAGTACAATTATGTGAAAGCATTGGTGGAAGGGGTTGAGTAGGCGACTAACGGCCCGCTAACAGACGGAAGGAGGAATAAGTAGCGGAACGCTGGAAGGAGGAATAAAAGAGAGGGAATCCTTGGTCTGGTGCGCTGGCACGGCTCAGAGAAGCTGGACGAGAGGGCGAGGTGGCGGGTGAGGTGGGCAGGTTAGTCATTAAAGCGGCCCAAAGGCAGGCGTGTCTTCTGGATAGACTGTGGCAGGCGTGAAGGAGCAGGAGAGAGGAAGAAATGGATGACTATGACTCAGCAGAAAACTGCACAGTCACTGACAACAAGGCCTGCAGAAACAAAACCTCGTTATTTTGAGTGGGTGGGACTCTACGGAAGAGGATTAGGGCCAAGCAATAATAAAAACATAAAACCATCTCGAGATTAAAGTTGTTAAATTTCGAGAAAAAAAGTCGTTAAATTTCGAGAAAAAAGTCGAAATAAAATGTTGAGAATAAACTTGTTAAGTTACGAGAAAAAAGTCGTTAGATTATGAGAAAAAAGTCGTTAAACTACGAGAACAAATTCGTTAAATTACGAATTTGTTCTCATAATTTAACGACTTTTTTCTCGTAATTTAATGAGTTTATTCTCAACATTTTGTCTCGACTTTTTTTCTCGAAATTTAACGACTTTTTTTCTCGAAATGTAATGAATTTGTTTTCATAATCTAACGACTTTTTTCTCGTAATTTAATGACTTTATTCTCAACATTTTATCTCAACTTTTTTTCTTGAAATTTAACGACTTTTTTTCTCATAATTTAACGAATTTGTTCTCATAATCTAACGACTTTTTCTCGTAATTTAATGACTTTATTCTCAACATTTTATCTCGACTTTTTTTCTCGAAATGTAATGAATTTGTTTTCATAATCTAACGACTTTTTTCTCGTAATTTAATGACTTTATTCTCAACATTTTATCTCAACTTTTTTTCTTGAAATTTAACGACTTTTTTTCTCATAATTTAATGAATTTGTTCTCATAATCTAACGACTTATTTCTCATAATTTAATGACTTTATTCTCAACATTTTCTCAACTACATAAAGTCTTATTATTTCTTTCAAATTTTACCCTGGCAATAAATAAATAAATAAATCCCATTGTTTCTCTCAAATTTTACCCTGACAGTATGTCAAACAAACAAACAAACAAATAAATAAAGTCCATTGTTTCTCTCAAGTTTTACCCTGGTGATGTGTCAAATAAATAAATACATAAATAAATAAATAAATAAAAAGTCCAATTGTTTCTCTCAAATTTTACCCTGGCAGTATGTCAATCAAACAACAAACAAATAAATAGTAAAAATATTTGTCAAATTGTACCCTGGAAATGCACCAAACAAACAAATAAACAAATAAACAGCTAATAATAAATAACTAATAACATAAATAAATACATAAAGTCCTTTTGTTTCTCTCAAGTTTTACCCTGACAGTATGTCAATCAAACAAACAAATAAATAAAGTCCATTGTTTCTCTCAAGTTTTACCCTGGTGATGTGTCAAATAAATAAATACATAAATAAATAAATAAATAAATAAAAAGTCCAATTGTTTCTCTCAAATTTTACCCTGGCAGTATGTCAATCAAACAACAAACAAATAAATAGTAAAAATATTTGTCAAATTGTACCCTGGAAATGCACCAAACAAACAAATAAACAAATAAACAGCTAATAATAAATAACTAATAACATAAATAAATACATAAAGTCCTTTTGTTTCTCTCAAATTTTACCCTGGCAGTATGTCAATCAAACAACAAACAAACAAATAGTCCACATATTTGTGAAATTGTACCCTGAAAATGCACCAAACAAACAAATAAATAACTAATACAATAAATAACTACATGAAGTCTCATTGTTTCTTTCAAATTTTACCATGACAGTATGTCAAACAAATAAATAAAGTCCATTTTTTTCTGTCAAGTTTTACCCTGGTGATATGTCAAATAAATAAATAAATACATAAATAAATAAAAAGTCCAATTGTTTCTATCAAATTTTACCCTGGCAGTATGTCAATAAAAAAAAACAACAAACAAACAAACGAATAGTCCAAATATTTGTCAAATTGTACCCTGGAACTGCACCAAACAAACAAATAAATAACTAATACAATAAATAACTACATAAAGTCCCATTATTTCTTTCAAATTTTAGCCTGGCAATATGTCAAATAAATAAATAAATCACATTGTTTCTCTCAAATTGTACCCTGGCAATGAATAAATAAATCCTGAAACTGTACCCTGGCCATATGTAATCAAGAAGAGCAGGAAGCCCATGCCAGAGAAAAAAAAAAAAAAAAAGTCCCATACACATGCAAATACACATACAAAAACACTCAAGACTCAGTGAGCAACGTCATCAACTGATACTGGAGCCCTTGAGACAGCGTGTAGAGTTCCAGTATGGACCAGAGCCCTGCTGTTAATGAAATGAACTGATCATTCAGCCGTGGTTCCTGCTGCACTCAGTGGCTGATAAAAGACATCCATACTTAGACTGTAGTCTTCACTTCTCCAAGTCCAGAGTGGGATAAATGAACAGTGAGCAAGAACCAGGAGGACGGAGGGGGGAGAGACTGGCATCCTGATGAAAATACTACTTTTCTTGGAATGCCTTCAAAAACTGCACTGCTTTTCCCTCCGAAGGTTTTGTAAAACTCCCAGCCGTTTTCTTTGCATGCAGTTTTTGCCAAATAGTTAATCATAATAATCACACTACTATTAGTTGACGTCAATACGAATAACATCTAAAGATGATTGGTGTAAATCACTACTATAATGCCTCTGGTACGGAGCGATTGGATGCAGTTTGTGTTCCTTCCTTTAATAACCCAGTGGAAAACAAGTGGAAACGAATGTATAAAAGACAAAAGTCAAAAGACCTGGTTCTGATTCATTTTTCCCTACATGTAAAAGTCAAGACAGATTTGCCATACACGGCATGTTATAATTTCATGTGTGTCTGCTGACCGCTGCCGAGATGAGGCTTGACAAGGTAGGGCAGTTACTGCGGCAGTGATTTGTTGTGGTATTTGAATGAGAAACTGCTTTGACAAGTCGTGGAAGAGAATACGACGGCAGGAGACAACGTGGCTTTTCCACCTTCGCACTCCAAAGTGTGGTTTGAGCTTTGAGATGACAATAACTATTACATCTATATCAATTCATACAGCTCTATAAAATGTCAAGCAAATAACATGACTTTCATGAGATGCATTATAGCTTGTAAGGCTCAGTTCTCTGAGAACGAAACTTTAAATAAGAGATAACGTAGAGTCAGATAGTAAACTTGACAATGTGATTGGGACCCCGACACAAAACAGAGGAGGCCATTATAGAGTTCGGATGTAAAAATCCAATAATCGAAACCAATAATCGATGGCATATGCTTTTGTTGAAGCCATCAGTCTGCATTATTTCCATTTATAGCATGGTCTGTTTGAATGCTCAATTCTGATTGGCTGGAAGGTGTGTGTTCAAACTGCGTAATGAACAGGTAGTTTAATCACTGTTCTATATTAACCCTTTGGAGTCTGAGGCTGATTTGGGGCATGGAGAAGTTTTGACATGGCCTGACATTTGTGCTTTTTTCAGTTGTTCATAAACATATAAATGACACAAGTGTCATTACACTGTATTCAGCACAAACTAGGCTACAATAATATGTGAGGAACATGTATGTACATGTTTGTGTTTTTGAAGAAATAATGTTTATGCGTGGTTATTGAAAAAACAAAAAAAACTTAAGTCACTGAAATAAGGCCAAAAAAATAATATTAAATCTGTGTTCACAAGACTTCTGGGTATTGGAGATTGTAGACTAGAGTTTTTGCTTAAGAATTATGTAAAAATTATGCTGCCTACTCCTTCATATAAAACAATATATTGATTTAGTTTTTGTAAGACACTTTTTGTCAAGAAACACAGTATGCGTGAATCATCATGAATAATGGGTCATTTACACCTGAGAAGACAAAAGAATCACATAATAATGACCTGAAATGACTTGCATATTAATGAGGCCTTTCAGTTAGGTAGGCTGTGAAAAAACCCTCTGTAATCATGTCTCAGCTCAATTTAAAATAATGGTATTCTATTATATTCTTTAAAATATAATGTATTTTTGTGATGCAAAGTGTCTGAACAATTATGTTACCTCTATGGCATTTCATATAGGCTTTTAGCTTAAAAGCATGCACATTTGGAGAAATATTGATGGATTCTTATATATTTATGTCAATTTTCTATACAGAGGAGTAATATTTATTCATTATTGTCATCACTATGAGTGCTGGATACTGTGTTTTCACTTCATACTTGCAGCCGGAGGGCGCTCTGTACACATTTAGTCCACAAATTCATATAAAGAAGAAAAATTACATAAACACAGAATGTTTGTTTTCGATTTAAAACCTGACATTTTAACGTTTCTTTAAACATAAGTGTCATTTTTTTTGTCATTAGTATTCATAAGTTACAGTTCATTTTCTTTATTTTACAAAAAGCAAAACATTGTGTTTTTACTCTGAGTGTACACAAATAAAAGAAGACATTCTATAGTTTCAACTGATATATTACTTATGTCTCTATGACAAGAAATGACAGAGTATTTTAAGTCTGTTTTGCTGCAATGTGAAAAAAATCCTGCAAAACGCGCCGGCGCGTTTTCAGACCTCAGGGAGTTAATAAACTGCTTTACACTACCATTCAAAAATGTTTAATGTTTTCAAAAGAAGTCTCTTCTACTCATCAAGCCTGCATTTATTTGATCAAAAATACAGGAAAAGAACAGTAATATTGTAAAATATTATTACAATTTAAAATAATAGTTTTCTATTATAATATACTTTAAAATATAATTTATGTCTGTGATGCAAAGCTGAATTTTCAGCATCATTAAATCCAGTCTTCAGTGTCACATGATCCTTCAGAAATCATTCTAATATGCTGATTTATTACAAATGTTGTGCTGCTTAATTTTTTTTTTTTATAACGTGATACTTTTTTTCAAGATTCTTTGATGAATAAAAAGTTAAAAAAGAGCAGCATTCATTTAAATTAAATATTTTGTAACAATATACACTACTGTTCAAAAGTTTGGGGTCAGTATTTTTTTTCTTTCTTTCTTTTTGGAAGAAATTAATACTTTTTCAGCAATTAATAAAATGTGATAGTAAAGATTTATATTGTTAGAAAATATTTCTATTTTGAATAAATGCTGTTCTTTTTTACTATTTATTCATCAATGAATCCTGAAAAAAATTATCACAGTTTCCAAAAAATATTAAGCAACACAACTGTTTCCAACTTTGATAATAACTGATTATCAAATCAGCATATTAGAATGATTTCTGAAGGATCATGTGACACAAAAGACTGCATTACAGAAAAAAATATATTTTAAAGTATATTAAAATAGAAAACCATTATTTTAAATTGTAATAATATTTCACAATATGAGCATAAGAGACTTATTTCAAAAACATTAAAAATAGTAATGTTTCCAAACTTTTGAATGGTAGTATATATTATATATATATATATATATATATATATATATATATATATATATATATATATATATATATATATATATATATATATATATATATATATGTATAGCAAGTTTGAGAAGGGCTGAATTGTGATGGCTAGACGACTGGGTCAGAGCATCTCCAAAACTGCAGCTCTTGTGGGGTGTTCCCGGTCTGCAGTGGTCAGTATCTATCAAAAGTGCTCCAAGGAAGGAACAGTGGTGAACCGGAGACAGGGTCATGGGCGGCCGAGGCTCATTGAAGGCTGGCCCATGTGGTCCGATCCAACAGACGAGCTACTGTAGCTCAAATTGCTCAAGAAGTTAATGCTGGTTCTGATAGAAAGGTGTCAGAATACACAGTGCATCAGTTTGTTGTCTATGGAGCTGCATAGCCGCAGACCAGTTTGCTGACCCCTGTCCACCGCCGAAAGAGCCAACAGTGGACACGTGAGCATTTTACAACCTGAACTAACCTTGCTTTGTCATAAAAAGGTCAATTATCTGATATTTTAAGAGACTTACTGACCTTGACACACAGTCATGAGGGTCTGCAGTGGTCCTTCTCTAGGACATAATTTCCTGTTTTATAAGCTTTTGTGGTCGCACTTTGAGAGCCACAAGAAATAATAAAAGACTGTGCCAAGAAATACTAAAAGATTGTGCCAAACTACTAATTGTACATTAGAATTTCATTTTGAATGCATTTTAAACAAATTAATAGTTCTAGACAACAACAAAGTACTGGGAATCATGTCACTGACCCTTATATTAACTTCTTAAGCTAGTGACCTGATCAAGTCTCTCTGTCTGACTCTGTCTTTCTATAGTTCTCTCATGCATGACTTCTTTTAAATTCCCTACTCTAGCTTGTTTAACAATCTAGTTGTCTAATAAACCTGACATTGCATGTTATGAATATTTTTGTCTCTTTATGCTAAATGCATAAATACAATGCAAACACTTCACAAAATTGTACACAAATCGACTACAGTGCAATATTACAGCATAACAAAAAAATGTGCTCTAAATCTGACAGTAAATAAAGAAGCTTTCTGCCTACCAAACGGGTGCAAGTGTGTATGCAAGTATTTCTGTGCCAGCTTCACAGCAGAAGAAACCTATTACAAGTAACTCAAAAGACAACAACATCATCGCTGACAGAAACCATGAGGCTAACGGCATAATATGGACTCCAATTACGTCTTCTAACAGAACGAAGAGGTCCTTGTGCTCGTCTTTGAACGGTTCCGTCTTAAATCGCAGCCGCAGCTGGTACTGCAGCACTGAGGCAGCCGTCGCCAATTAAGACAAAAAACAAACGACAGAATCTGCCTTTTACGAGCTGTGATTTGCGTCCTGACCTTTTTCCAGCTTTGCCATCAATAATCACAACAACAACTTTAAATGGACAAAATCTTTCATGCAGCGTTTTACAGCTTTTTTACAGTGATGGAGAGGAAAATCCCATATTGCGGGTTCGTCTGTTTTGATGAGCTGATGTTTGATGGGAAAATATGCCATGCATGGTGATCGAGTTCGCTCGCGTCTGATGTGGCTCAAGCGCATTTGCTCCTCTAATGTGTGTGTATGTGTGTGTATTTTAAACTGCAGTAACGCAGATGTACTTGTGGCTGCACACGCATGGATTTATGAAGGAGAATTAGATCGGAAAGCACTCCAGAATGTTATGACCAAGAATCTAGTGTTGCCTTGTGCACTGAAGAAATTTGGTGTAGAAATAATTTTCACTCCGAAATGTGGTTATTATAGCATTGACATGGATGATCTGAAGAGTTGATTCCTCCAATGACATGATAACCTGTCACTCAAAAGGAAGTAATGCACACACACACACACACACACGTACAGAAAGGAACACAAGAGAAAGTGATTGGGAGTTCCTGCTTTGAACTCAAGAACTGATCGTGATCAAAAGTGCGGTTGTTCACACATGTGGCAAGGATGGCATTTCATGAGCTGATGTCATTAAAGAGCTCGGAGCCCAACCTAACTGGGATTTCCTATGGCCAATCCCCCCTGGAGCTCATGGGACAGACCAGTATGCTCTTTTGCTTGAGCATTACGTAACACAACCCATAACAGTAAAAATAATGAGCTAATGCAATTGGTGTTTAGAGGTTTACTGTCCTGTTGCAAAGCAGACACCAGGATGTTGGTGCAGGATGTACTGTACCTGGAATATGTGTCAGACAATCATTTGCCTGTTAACATGATTTATAAAATAATAGATACCCTGATAATAGTGATAAACACTGGATGCTCAGGTGAAATCAATGAACATTTGTGCCAATTTGGTGTGTGGTATATCACAGCAAATATATGCATTTTCACCAGATACGATCTGTGGTAGAATACAAGGGCTGTTTACATTAATCTCGCATTATAAAAGCATTCTGAGGTGCAAGTGCATTCTCAGATTCAGCCGAATGCACAAGCGCTCTTCTTCATGAGCATTTGAGTGTGCGGTTCAAAACTAGCCTAGAGCGCTGTCTGTTGTTAAAAACAAAGCTCAGAATTGTGATGCATCGATTTATCGTCCCTGCCCTAATTCATTTATTCACAAACTACATAAAAGTGCAATTCATACACACACACAGTCATGTGAAAAAGAAAGGACACCCTCTTGAATTCTATGGTTTTATGTATCAGGACATTAAAAAAATCATCTGGTCCTTGGCAGGTCATAAAATGAGGTAAATACAATCTCATATGAACAACAACACAAGACATATTACACCGTGTCATTGTTTATTTAACAAAAACTAGGCCATAATGGAAAAGCCATGCATTGTAAAAAGTAATACACTCTATCTACTCAATAAAATAGTGGCAACAGATTACAAGCAATATTGTTAATTATCATACATATAAGAATTGTGTTAGAATTAATCAAATTAACCCTTAAATGCATACCTCGGGTCTTTAGTGACCCGGGACGTCATTCACCCTCCTCCTCGTTCATTTTTTAAAGTTGGACATCAACCTTCTTAGTATTCCTCAATCAATTCATTATAAAGAATATAACAAGAAAAAAAATCATAAAATTATAAAAGAATGCCTATTTTTGTATTCATTTTTTGTAAAAATTGTATAGGGTCACAAACGACCTGAGGTGTGTATGAGTGTACGTATATTTTTTCTGCACAACAATAATTGAATCTTAGATGACAGAATAAGTGCAATTCACCTTTATTCCACAAGGTGGCAATGTCTGATACACAATGCTGAAGTGACGACTCATTCAGACAGAAAACTAAATAAGAGAAACATGAAATGGCTCAGCGATTTACTGAAGAGAAAATACTGAATGCAATCAAATATGACTGGATGGATCTGGTGAAGCTGTTAGCGATCGAAATATTGATTTTGAAGATGATGAAAATTATATAGTTTTGAGAATACATTTGAGATCGCGAATGGGCTCCTATTCGTGACCTCAAACATAAAACTAGCCTATTATTTGCTGAATTTACTGGGAAATGAGCTCTGACGAGGACAGTGGTGATGACATAAAACATCTGCTCAAACTGAGTCCTTTCAAGCTCCAAAAGGTAACAAAATATGCTTTATTTTATTCTTCTGTAATTGTTACTCTAATATTACAGGAGTTTTATATTATCACGACAGGTAGAGATCCTTCTGTGTTAGATATAGATCCGGGTCGATAAAGACCCGAATATGTAAGAATGATTGGCGAAACAGTCATGCATTTAAGGGTTAATTCCTTAAAAGTCAAACATTTAAAATGTGTAAAATTAGCAAACACCATTACAAAAACCCCAAACTGACATAAAAAGCAAAGAGTCAAAAGAGTGAAACACCGATCGCAATAATGGTGACCAAATATTTTCAATAAAATCAACATCAACATCTAAACCTTTGTTAATTCTTGTTCGTTTCTCTTTCCTTCAGTGATTCTGCTTGTTATCAGGTGTCTTCAATGTTGGCAATAAAAAATAAAGAGTTCTTTTAATTTGATTAATTCTAACTCAATTCTATTTGTTGAATTGAATTAATAATATTGCTTGGAATCTGGTGTAAAAAGCATTCCAAAAGCTTCCATTGGAATTAAGAGGGTAAGTATCAGTCAGGCGCTGCTAATCAAATGTCTTCATCAGCAAGTGTGATCAACTCTATAAAAGCATAAGTTTTGGGAATTTGCTGGTCTGGAGCATTCAGGTGTGTGTTAACACAATGCCAAGAAGGACAGACATCAGCAATGGTATTAGAGAAGTGATTGCTGCTGCAAATCAATCTGAGAAATTTTATACAGCCATTTCCAATCAATTTGAAGCCCATTATTCTACAGTGAGATAGTGGAAAACATTCAAGACAGCTGCCAGGAGTCAACAACATGTTAACATGTTAAATGATAAAGTTGCCAGGAGAAAGCTTCATCTCTCTAAAACGAACATGGCAGCACGGCTTAGGTTTGCAAAGTTGTATTTGAACAAACCACAACACTTCTGGAACAATGTGTGGAGATGTTTGGCCATAATGCACATAAAACTAAACACAGCATATCAGCACAAACACCTCATACCAACTGTTCATCACGCTGGTGGAGCGGTAATGATTTGGGCTTAGGACTTGGGCATCTTGCAGTCATTGAGTCAAACTCAAACTCCTCTGTATACCAAAGTATTCTAGAGTCAAATGTGAAGCTATCCATCCGACGGCTAAAGCTTGGCTGAAATTGGGTCATGCAACTGGACAATGAACACCAGCATGGCTGAAAAAGAAAAGAATCAAGGTGTTGCAATGGTCCAGTCAAAGTCCAGACCTCAACCCAACTGAAATGTTGCAGCGGGACCTTAAGAGAGCTGTGCATAAACAAATGCCTACGAACCTGAGAAATGAAATGAAGCAACGTAGTTAAAAAATAGTTGGCCAAAATTCCTCCAGAACGATGCAAGTCACTGATAAAATCATACAGAACATGATTCCTTCAATTTATTGCTGCTAAAAGTGTCTCTAAAAGCCATTTAATCATAGGGTTTGCTTAGTTTGTCACCCATGGCTTTTCCATTTTAGCTTTATTTTTGTTGACATGGTGTAATATGTCATTGTTGTTGTTCATCTGTGGATGTAAACAAAATAATTCAGGTCAACAATCAACATGAGGGTGAGTAAATGATGACAGAAGGTTCATTTTTGGCTGAACTGTCCTTTTAAGAAGCTGCAGAATAAGGATAGTCTGAATAAAGAAGGAGAAGATAAAGAATCAAGGACATAAATTCACACAAATGAATACCTTTCATATTTATATTATTCCTGGCGTATGGATATCTCTGCACGCAGCCCCACATGGCTAGAGCTGTACAGCTCTCTCTCTCTCTCTCTCCATCATTACTCCAGTGCTTTTACACAAAAGCCTCTCATTAATGCATCTCGCTGTTCCAAGTGGTCAAGCGCCAGCACTAAGACTGGGAGGAAGTGCATTCCATCACCAATGGTTTCTGGCAAAGCCGTAAGCTACTTACCACGGGTCCTTCTCATGCCCCGTGCACGGTAACTCTACCCCGACTAACCTAGACAGGACATCTCAACTTAAAGAGATACTTCAGGCAAAACTGTATATTCTGACATCATTCACTCAACCCTCATGTTGTTTCAAACTCATGACTTGTATTTATATATCTGAATTTCCAGCAGAAGCTATCTCTGCTGCTATAAAGATCAATGAATTTATGTTTTATTTAAAATTTCATTAAAATGCAATTCATATATTTTTTAACTAAACTTTATTGGTAGGGGGGAGGGCACATCTTCTGCCTCTGGTACGGCCACAACACTGCTCTGATTAAGAGGTTAAGCTGAAGCACATGCAGGGAGCACCTACAGATGGATCTCATTCTCTCGGACACACACACACACACACACACACACGCAGTAATTTAAGGTCAGTGGAGACCATATTAATACCTTTGGCCAGTAACAGGATGGACATATTGAGATACTTATGGAGTGGATTGCATGAGCCCTGACTGCTGCAAGACTTCTGCTCATCTCTCTCTCATCATAAGCTCTTAGTGTTTTTAAAGAGAAAGTTTTCTTCCCTATTGTGACGTATATTTGAGTTAAACAACTTCTCAAACAAGAACAAATGTAGGGCGGGGCTTGATTTTGTCCATGGGGAATTGATCGGATGGGTGTGGTTTGCTATTGGTGGATCTCATGTGAGTGACAGGTTGCCCCGCCCTCATCATCAGAGAAGAAAAGAGATGTTGTTGCAAGAGGGAGGGGAAGATATTTTGATTAATTATTATGAGGAACATAAATTTAAAGTAATGTTGTGATAAATCATTAACAAATACTGCAATATTCCATAAAAAAATAAGAATTATCCATTTTGATTTTATGGTGTTTGACTTTAAGTGAGCATTAGATGTTAAAATATATATTCAATATCGACTGATACCAATAAGTAAAAATAAATACATATTTATAAATATATTGGCTTTTTTTTTTTTTTTTTTATTATTGCATCAGCGGTTAACCAATATGGCACTGATATATCATGCAACCTTAGTTATGAGTAGCAATTTGCATGCATATTATATATATAATAAAATAAATAAATAAATAAAATATGGGTCAATGACGTGACACGTAATTTTTTTTGTCCAAAAGGCCTTAATAATAATATAAAACAAAGATATGACATCCAAAGCATGTAAGGTAGTACAACTAGATCTCTTTTATTGAATCCAAAAGGTTTTAATCATATTTTGCTAAATTTTGAAGTGTCAAAAGGCCATTCGTTTTAACCGTCCGAAGGCCAATGCAACCAAGTTTTTAACGTTGTTCATATGTCTATCTGGTGTTTTTAACATGCTTTAATACAAACCATGTGCCAATTCATAAGTCAACACCACTGCTGAGTATTTTCTCTTTAAAACTGCAGTGATCTAAAGAAATCGGTTTGAAATCGCTGGTGTTTCTGATGTCACAAACTACCTTGTAACCAATCATGTCAATGTGCCGGTGGGCTTTGGCATATCATTAACTGACCGTGCAAGGGAGTCACAAAATAAGGTTATCCTGGTATATATTTTTCTGTTGATATGAAAAAATCGGGTAGATTTAGCAATATGGCAGGTGTATGATACATATTACGATGTTATGATGAACTATAAATGCCTTTCTCCACTGATTTTCTGAGTTGTTCAAAGCGTTTCTAAGGATACTGATTGTTAGAAGGCAGCTGTCTGACTCGTGATTGTGAACATTGTGTAGCATTACCAACACATTATTAGCTGTTTGATAGCGTAGTCAAGCAAAACGCTAGTAGTCATATTAATCATCATAATGTGTCCGACGTTGTGCAGCGTTTACCTCAGTAAATTGACCGAGTGGATCTCGTCTGAGCTTGTGCAAGTGAGTGGAGGCGGGGCTAATTATCATATTCATCGATCTGTGTATATTAAATGAAGCAAGGGTGTAGCGTTACATTCAAGCTATAAGGCATTAAGAATTTTTTTCACAGGAAAAAGCATTTAAATATGTAATTGTGGTGATAAAAGATGAGTTTTAAGGGATAAAATTGACTACAGGGACTTTAAAATGTAATAAATGTATATATTTTTATATTATGGCATGATTTTATAACATCATATATCAACATAGTGCAAAATGGCATTAAAATTATGTGTAGAAGTCGTTGCTTTGTTATGAGAAAGATGTCAGATGTCATTGATGTCATTCGGAGTAACCAATATAAAGGGACCATTTTGGATCAAGTCATGCAATCAATATCATGTGACTGGATGTGACATCATTCAGACACCTGCAAAGGACCACATGGTCATGAAGCAAAGTAACTAACTCTCTTTTAACTATTTGATAAATTCATGTTTTCACTTGATCATATGCATGTCCTTAAAAATAGTGTTAAAACATCGTCTCATGAACACAATATCATGTATCATCACACCCCTAATTATAACACATATAAAGAATGGTTAATAGTCGTTGGCAATTTTAAGATTCAGAAGCATAGTGACAATTTTGTGTTATATACATAAAAAGTTATACAAGAAACTACAACCTGGAGCTCCACATACCGCTACTACTACCAATAAATGATCTTGATATTTACTGATTCATGCATTCATCCACAGACCAAACATGAGACTGACAGATATAAGAGTGAAGTTATCAAATTAAAAGTTCAATAGATCAGCATGAATTCAACAGTCTTTAGTATCAATCTTTTACTGACACTGAAGTGCAGAACACATTCAGATTCCTTTGCTAAAGCCGCTGGAAGCCAAACTCTGCGTGTGTGTATTTTCTCCTGGTCTGAAATAACTACTCACCATGTTTCTGTGTCGTTAGGGTTTGTGTGGGCTCTCTGCGCTGCCGAAGGCTGTTTTGTGGCCACCGTGACCACCTTTGTGAACATCGGGCCTGTTTGTGGTGGTTTAGACGCAAGCTTCCTGCCAAAATCTGCTCTTTTTCTTTCTCACTTGCCAGATAAATTTATATCCGTGCTGACTGAGCGATGCTCATGACTGGAGCTGCTCAAAATCAAGCCCGCTTTCTCGCTCGAGCTTGTTTATCTTTTCGTGATCCTCTCATGTCACTGTTCCACCTGAAACAATCAAGAGCTTTACTTAGTGGTTGCTGAACATTAGGAAGAAGATTGTGTAATAGCGTTTCCTCAGCTTTTCCACTGTCCTTTGGTACACATTTTGGTATCTTGGTGTGTGGCTCGGTGAGTTCGCAATGTGGATGTGGAACGGTGCCTATAAACATAGCCAAACATTCACAAAATGTGTGCACACGTTTTTGTACACATGTTTTACAACACCAAATCAGAAATTGTTTACTCCTGCAACATGATTATCTTCCCTGTTGCAGAACCTCAGTCTTAAGAATTAACTGCTTAGACTAGTCTTAAAAGTTAGACATCTAATTGTTTTTCTTCAAGACTAGTCCTAACTTCCTAAAGTCAGTTACATAAAAAGGTAGATTGGTGTAATCTGAATCAGAAAAGTAAGACTGAATATCTCTTGACTTCAACTCCTGACAGGACTTCTGAAGATGCAAACTGAATCAACATGCACCAATGCTAAATTTCTCTATATATCCTAATCATTTGTCAACAACATGTATTGTCAACACATGTAAACAACATGTGTTTACTTCATTGAGCTCATTGTTTCTGCTTGAAATGAATACCTTGTTTAAACTAAATGAAAATGCACAAAATGTACCAGTGCATGAAAATGGTTTTTGTCTGTATGTGTCTTGCTTTAAAGGAAACATGAATTTGTCAGTGTGTGTGTTTGAGCTCTCATTATGTGTTAAGTCAAATTCCAAGCATTTCCCAACCCATTTGAGCTTCCAAGAGCTACAAAAACACACTTTCTTAAAGACCCCATGAAATGTCTTGATGAGCGTGGTTTTCTTTCCTGTGTTGACATATTTGCTAGTGTGAAAGGAAATTGAAGAGGGACTTAAGGATGGGCAAACTGATTAAAAATGAACCTTTTAACTGAAGGTCAGAACTTTCATTACAGCAGCTTTATTAAACAATAAGGTTTTGCCCATTCATTTTACTGGTCCAGTGTGATGAACAACTGAACAATTAAACAACTGAACTGAGTTCACTTAGGTACGGAAGAGGATTAGGGCCAAGCAATAAAAAAAAAATAAAACCATCTCGAGATTAAAGTTGTTAAATTTTGAGAAAAAAGTTGCTAATGAATAAACTCATTAAATTAAGAGAAAAAAAGTCATTAAATTATGAGAACAAATTCGTAATTTAACAACTTTTTTCTCATAATTTAACAAATTTGTTCTTGTATTTTAACTACTTTTTTCTCATAATTTAATGACTTTATTCTCAACATTTTATCTCGACTTTTTTCTCGAAATTTAACAACATTTTTCTCATAATTTAACAAATTTGTTCTTGTAATTTAACGACTTTTTTCTCATTATTTAATGACTTTATTCTCATAATTTAACAAATTTGTTCTTGTAATTTAACGACTTTTTTCTCATTATTTAATGACTTTATTCTCAACATTTTATCTCGACTTTTTTCTCGAAATTTAACGACATTTTTCTCATAATTTAACAAATTTGTTCTTGTAATTTAACGACTTTTTTCTCATTATTTAATGACTTTATTCTCAACATTTTATCTAGACTTTTTTCTCGAAATTTAACGACATTTTTCTCATAATTTAACCAATTTTGTTCTTGTAATTTAATGACTTTTTTCTCATTATTTAATGACTTTATTCTCAACATTTTATCTCGACTTTTTTCTCGAAATTTAATGACATTTTTCTCATAATTTAACAAATTTGTTCTTGTAATTTAACGACTTTTTTCTCATTATTTAGTGACTTTATTCTCATAATTTAACAAATTTGTTCTTGTAATTTAATTACTTTTTTCTCATTATTTAATGACTTTATTCTCAACATTTTATCTCGACTTTTTTCTCGAAATTTAATGACATTTTTCTCATAATTTAACAAATTTGTTCTTGTAATTTAATGACTTTTTTCTCATTATTTAATGACTTTATTCTCAACATTTTATCTCGACTTTTTTCTCGAAATTTAACGACATTTTTCTCATAATTTAACAAATTTGTTCTTGTAACTTAACGACTTTTTTCTCATTATTTAATGACTTTATTCTCAACATTTTATCTCGACTTTTTTCTTGAAATTTAACAATTTTTTTCTCATAATTTAACGAGTTTATTCTCAACATTTTATCTCGACTTTTTTCTTGAAATTTAACAATTTTTTTTTCGTAATTTAATGAGTTTATTCTCAACATTTTATCTCGACTTTTTTCTTGAAATTGAACAACTTTAATCTCGAGATGGTTTTATTTTTTTATTATTGCTTGGCCCTAATCCTCTTCCGTACTTAGGACCCCAAAGAGATTCCATTGGCCCAAAGAATTAAAAAAAAAAAAAAAAAACGCTAAACTATATGCATTCTGTTGCTACAACCTTTAAAGGTCTTATATAAAGGCTATATAAAATAATAGACATAGTGCATTACATGCATTTTTACATTAATTGTTTTTATAGTTGACTACACAGTAATCATAATAATAATAATAATAATATACTAATATATATGTTATTTCCATCAAGTTTTTTGTTTGTTTGTTTGTTTGTTTGTTTGTTTGTTTGTTTGTTTGTTTGTTTGTTTGTTTTTTGGTGGAAAACAGCAGGGAGACCTTCAAGCTTTAAACTGCAAAATTTGCAATTAAAGGATTAGTTCACTTCAGAATTCAAATTTCCTGATAATTTATGTTTATGTCTTTCTTTCTTCAGTCGAAAAGAAATTAAAGTTTTTGAGGAAAACATTCCAGGATTTTT
Source organism: Megalobrama amblycephala (assembly GCF_018812025.1). Classification (NCBI taxonomy): domain Eukaryota; kingdom Metazoa; phylum Chordata; class Actinopteri; order Cypriniformes; family Xenocyprididae; genus Megalobrama; species Megalobrama amblycephala. The sequence continues at coordinate 3,553,608 of NC_063063.1, read as the reverse complement.
CTCCATATAGTGGACTTCACTGGGGTTCAACGGGTTGAAGGTCCAAATGTCAGTTTCAGTGCAGCTTCAAAGAGCTCTACATGATCCCAGACGAGGAATAAGAGTCTTATCTAGAGAAACCATCGGCTATTTTCTAAAAAACATAAAAATTATATACTTTTCAACCACAAATGCTCGTCTTGCACTGCTCTGAGATGCGCCACGCATGACGTAATCATGCTGGAAAGGTCACGCGTGACGTAGGTGGAAGTACTGAACAAGTGTTTACAAAGTGAACGTACAAAGTCAAACGCCCTTTAGAAAAAAAAAAAGAAAAACAACGATGTTGGAGGAGAAAATGAGATGGAGTTTTTCACCTTTTTCACGGTACTTCTGCCTACGTCACGCGTGACCTTTCCAACTTGATTACGTAATGTGTGCCGCATCTCAGAGCAGTGCAAGACGAGCATTTGTGTTTAAAAAAAGTATATAAATTTTATTGTTTTTCAGAAAATGACGTCTGGGATTGTGTAGAGCTGCACTGAAACTGACATTTGGACCTTCAACCCGTTGAACCCCAGTGAAGTCCACTATATGGAGAAAAATCCTGGAATGTTTTCCTCAAAAACCTTCATTTCTTTTCAACTGAAGAAAGAAAGACATAAACATCTTGGATGACATGAGGGAGAGTAAATTATCAGGACATTTGAATTCTGAAGTGAACCAGTAATCCTTTAAATTTGTGATATGATAATTGCGCTAAAGCATATCACAGTTTCAGTTTTATTTCGATTAACTGCACAGCCCTACTTGGCCCTACACTGCCTTTGATCTCTAATTTGACTGCATTAAATCACTCTAATTTGATTTAATGGAATCCATTTTTATCTTTTACTTTGGCTAGGCTCTACGGGAGTGTACAGGAGTGAGTGGGAGTGTGTGTGCGTGTGTGTGTGTGTGTGTGTGGTGTGGAGCTATGTGAAGGCCGTGGGATTCTCTGCAATTCTATCTCCCACTTCAACCACATTATACACTAAGACCCTGAAGTTTACCTGTTGCTAGGCGATGGCAATATTCATAATTCTTGTCCTTGCTTAAGCTGCTATGATTCATGTTGAGTTCTCAGTAAATGGCTGCGTAATTGTACGTTGTCGTTCCAGACTTCAGAGGTGCTGAGTTCTGCTGGGTCGACGTGCTATCGCTATTAGCATGGCCACTTTGGTCAGAAATATGAGCCACACATGAGCCAAGTCCTCATTCCAGGAATGCACTCCGAACTCAAATAAATACGCTGTAGCATATCATTCATACTAAATCAGGGTCGATGGCCTGGACCGCACCACATGACACCCTAACCAGTGTTTTGATGAGCGAGCTCAACGAGAAGTGCTTACAAATTTCCTTGATAATAAGAGCTTGATATAATATAAATATCAGAGTTAAACACGTCAGGCCTTTGTTTCTGTGCACAGAGAATATTTTTATAGAAACCACTGTGGTTTTGTGCCACAAAGGCAGGAGAGCCATAATAATGGTGAGGTCGATTTAGGAACGGAGAAATAAACTCCAGACTACTCAAAACATACATCTGCATTAGAACCCACAGGGAGGAAAAAACACAGAATCGCCACGGTTAGAGAATCTATTAAAGGTAAGACAAACCAAAGGCGGTACTGGCTATATTGCATTAATTGCAAGTCCTGTTCTGTTCAGTCTTATCTTTACAAATTTGATTTACCAGTTCATGTGCACTTTGACAAAACCAGACATAAATATTCTATAGGGGTAGGGCTGCACGATTAATCGAAAATAAATCGCACGTGATTTGGCAATTGGCTGCGCAGCTTGTCAGTGAAGTACGGGTAAATGCTGCTCCATCTGACAGCCAGAGGGCGCTCCCGTAAATAAACTACAAATATGCCTTGCAGTAGAAAGGTAACAAATGTCATTCCAGGAAACGCCTATGACCATCACGCTATCGCTGTATCTGAATAAACAGAAGATTGAAACGCTTTGCTGCATAGGCAGCAACACGACTACAATGCTTCAGTGTTGCTGCCTAGATCAGATACCCTTGGATTTCATCAAAAATATCTTAATTTCTGTTCTGAAGACAAACCAAGGTCTTACGGACTTGGGACGACGGGTAATTAATGACGAGTAATTAATGAGTGAACTAACCCTTACATATAGAACGGTGATTAAACTGACTTGGAACTACCTGTGCATTAAACGGTTTTATTCCACACCTTCCAGCCAATCAGAATCAAGTATTCAGACAGACCATAATATAATATAATATATAATATAATATAATAATAAAAGTTGCAATGAAACGAATGTAGTTTACTGATGAATTATTAGAAATAATTTAAAGGGGTCATGAATTGAGAAATCAACTTTTCCTTCAGCCTTTTATATATAAGAGGTCATCGTACTATAAGAATATCCTGTAAGTTTCAGAACTAAAAACTTCCTTGTTAGTCCAATAAAAGCTTTTATTGACACCAGGTCCAGCGAACAACTGATCCTGGAATGTGTCTATAGATAGGTGAAACTCCGCCTCCGCAGAATAAAGCAACGCCTATTTCATTACTGTAACGTTAGCCCCGCCTACTGACGTGTTAGTGAGATGAGGAGGAGAGAAGAGCGATACAGGACTAAAATAACATTACCTTTCAAAGGATCCTAATGCTAGAAATATGATTATTTATTTTCAACAATGTGAATGTCTCAGTTGAGCTTTATTTATTTGTATTCGGTTAATTTCACTGTGGATTCTTTGGTAAATCAATCGCATTTCAGCTCGACAGTAATGCAACAACATGTCAGTAACTTTGTTCATTCTAATGCCTGATCTGATATTAATGATTCATGAACAGTCAGATGATCTTTGTCTGTGTGTCAGTAAATCAAACCAGTGACTAAACGCTCAACTTCATGCTATTTCTCTTAGGGGGATGAAAATAATCTGTTATTTAAACGGTGATCAAATTATATAAAGAAAGCGATCAAAGAACGCTCCCTTTACAATCGCTGGAGCTGTCAATCAAACAGTGTGAGTTTATCAGTGACTGAGTTCTGGACTCGCACCAAAACTCCTGCTTTATTCAACGAATCTCTTAGTTACATCGTGTTTGCACTGTTAGTTATGATGAAAGCATTCATTAGTGTGCAGAAATTGAGTTGCAATGACGAGATCACTGCTTTCATGTCTGTGATTGACTACAATGTTCATCACTGCAACCTTTCATGCCACGATCTAAATATAAGCCATAGATCTAAATGTAATGCAACACTTTTCATGATTAGTTAACCTTGAGAGCTGCAATAGTAAAAACGTGCTAAAAGTTTGAGAGAGTAATACTTAACTATTTCAAATGGAAAGATGTCAGCCAATCACAGCAGTGGGCGTTTACACTGAAGTCTCACAGCAGACACGCCCCTTAAAACAGAGCGTTCAAATCAGAGGGCTAAAATCAGGGTAGGAAAAATGCCTTTTATTTCTAAATTATGACAGTTTGTGATGTAAAAAGCATACTAATGTTATAAGTGCACCCCAGGAAACATTATAAAACAATGCAGTTCATTACCGTTTTAATTTTAGAAACATCCTTATACAATGAATATATGAGTGAAATTTTCCCCTTACACAGTATAAAAGGGTCTGTACACATGAAAGTATTTAGCTACGTTTCCATATATTCATATCTGATGGTGCTTGGCAACAGTGCTATGCATTATACTTATTTTACACTTACAGTAAATAACTGTAATAACCTACTGTCTACACTTTCTCTCCTTACACTTGTGCAGTTTTCTATATAAAGTTAATGCACCAAAACCAAAGTTAAAGTTAATGCATCACTGTCCATTCAAACAGACATCATGATTTCAATCAAACCAGACTCAAAAACAAACCCAGTGAACAGCATATCTTTGAGAATGTCCAGGCCAGGATAGAGTGGTTTAGCTTGTAGATAATGGAGTCTGTTTGCTTGTTTGTACATTTATAGAGCGCATTGGAGAGAACTTTTCCCATGATGTCAAAGAATCAACCTGTGCTCCCGCTGACCACTTCTGGCTGTTAATTCACACACACTCACACACTGGACTTTGGGGCCGGTTTTGTCAGAAAGCATGACTTCATAGCCGTGGCCCTTGGGCAGTTGGGTCTAGCAGAGCTTTAAGCCTGGATAAACAGCCCAGTGGGAATACCTCTCCTTCCTCTGTTTTCTCAGCTCATGCGTTTGTTGCTACTCATTCCCTCTCCATCGAGCAGTGGTGCACATGCTGTCAAACCAGTTTTGGCCAGTCATGCCTCTACAGTTGACTGAGACGGCACCATGGAAACCAGAAAATGGTGTGCCAAAGATGAGAAAGAGACATTTTGGGTAATTATAAAAGACCTTAATAGGAATAATTGGTAACACTTTACAATAAGGTCTACAATAAGGTTATTTATTGCATAGTTGAACCATGAGCAATAGATTTTTACAGCATTTATTAACCTTTGTTAATGTTATTTAATAAAAATACAATAATTTATTGTTTGTTCATGTTAGTTCATAGCAGTATTAATTTATTTTTTATTTTAGTTATATTATAGTTTTATTGAATTAGCTTTTATTTTTAAATTTTCATGTTAATTTTATTTATTTATATATATATATATATATATATATATATATATATATATATATATATATATATATATATATATATATATATATATATATATATATATATATATTTTTTTTTTTTTTTTTTTTTAATTTCTGCATGTGCTTTTGTCATTTTATTGTTTTCGTTTATTTGTTTTAAAATTCTGCTAGGTTTAATTGTTTTTTTCTATTTAAATTTTATTTAGTTTTCATTTATTTCCAGTTGATAATTTTAGTGCTTCAATTTAAACTTTCAGTTTATTGCCAAGGCAACATTTTTAATTGTTGTTACTTTAAGTTTTCCAATTAATATTTATTTAATTTTATTTTATTTTATTTTATTTTATTTTATTTTATTTTATTTTATTTTATTTTATTTTATTTTATTTTATTTTATTTTATTTTATTTTATTTTATTTTATTTCAATTAGCAGAAATGTTTTTAATAGTTATAGTTAATAACTCTGGTTCACAGTGCATTAACTAATTTTAACAGATACAAGTTTTTTTTATATATATTAATGAAATGTAGAAATTAACATTAAGATTTGTTTATTGTAAGTTTATGTTAACTGATGTTTAAAAAAAATGAAACCTTATTGTGAAGCAGTACCAAATAATTAATTACAGTGACTTGAACTTGTTTGCATTGGGATAAATGAAAACAAAATATCCGATATGGGGTCTCACTACATATTGTATTTACAGGAAGTTCCAAAAGCTTGTCCGACTGAAAGCATAGGCTTTGTGGACTCTCACCGAGATCAAAGGAGGATCAACAAACAGTTGTGTAAGGAGAGTCTGAGGGGGGGAAAGTGGAAAGTCTTTCAGATATCTCTCCAGATTAATTCCTATGGAGGTGAGGAGCACCCTACTGTCCGGCTTTAGGAGGCAGCAGAAACGCTTCAGGAGAATCAGAGAAAACACACCAACTCAGGTTAACTCAGCTCATATGGAAAAATTTAAAGGAATAATTCATGCAAAACTGAATATTATCATCATCATCACCACTCACCCTCTTTAGTTGAACACAAAAGGATCAATTCTGCTGATGGTCACAATTTTCCATGCAATTGCAATGAATAGGAATGAAGGATTTATGCATAAAAAAGGCACTACAAGTATTCTGAAGTCATGTCAGCTTTGTGTGAGAAACAGACCAAATTTAAGTCTGGATCATTAAAGGGTTAGTTCACCCAAAAATTAAAATTTTGTCATCAATTACTCATCCTCATGTCGTTCCAAACCCCTAAGGCTTTCATTTATCTTCGGAATGCAAATGAAGATATTTTTGATGAAATCTGAGAGCTTTCTGTCCCTCCATAGACAGCCTACTGTACACAATAGAAACTTTGAACTTTCAAAAAGTTCATAAAGACATTGTAAAACTGTTTAGTCCAATTTTTTTGACGCTTGATTGCTTTATATGATGAACAGATTTAATTTATATTCCCTTGTAGTGATTGGAAGCTCAAGCATGTTTGCTTGACGTGCCAGAAAGCAGCACGTTTGAGCTTCCGCATGAGGTTTGTTCTCGCACGTCATTCAGGTTCGGTTGAGCTTCTGATTATGTTCTCTGATCAGTGTTTATAAGAGAATAAAAGACTAAATTTAATCTGTTCAACATATAAAGTGAACATTTGGACAAAACCGCTCAATTCATATGGATTAGTTTCAAGTTCTCTTTAAGAACTTTTTGAAGCGTTAAAGTGGTAGTTGCATAGCTGTCTATGGAGGGACAGAAATCTCTCAGACTTCATCAAAACGATCTTAATTTGTGTTCTGAAGATGAACGAAGGTCTTACGGGTGTGGAATGGCATGAGGGAGAGTAATTAATGGCAGAAATTTCATTTTTGGGTGAAATAACCCTTTAAGTCAGTGAGTTAAACTGGATCAGTTGGTTCATAAACAAATCATTCAGGCATGAGTAAAACTGCTTCAAATCAATGTCTGCGTGTTGCTGGCTATTGGCGTGTAAGTGCACATAAAGTAAACAACATGAACGTATAGTTAATTTATCAAGGGATCATGTGATGTATTTAAATACATTTGTTTAGCTGACCACTATAGGTGTCCGTTTGTTTATTGTAAACCACTCAAAACAACAATACACAAAGAGTGGGAAAATATGCTTAAGTTATTTCAAAGTAAACCTAAGGGCTGTTCACACAAAATGCACTTCTCCATTCCAACGCGCTACTTTTCCATTGTTTTTCTATGTAAACACGCACTAGTCTGACGTGCAAAACCGTCCCGATTGCAGTGTCTCGTGCATGACATGGCTTTCTAAAAAGGCTCCGGCCATGCTCGGCTGTTTTCGGAAAAGACTCGGTACAGCATATGTATATTTTATAAATATGATAAAACTAAAGACTTTTCGGAGATATGAAGGATGCACTATTACTCTATAGGTACTCAAGATTAACATGAGATTGGCAGAAACTGTGTGTGATACCCCCTCTTTAAACCAAGTCTTCGGCAACAAGTCGCCTTTCGATATTTCAGCCGAAAAATACATATTGCTACTCTATTATTTTTGGTCATGGTGAAGTGCATCCACACGGGCATGTGTACCTGTTGAAGTTTATTCACTTTGTGTGCATGAAATAGACGTTAAAACACGGCATTGGAAAAGCAACAATTAAACGTCACTGTTTCGGTCGATGATTACGTCCCTCTAAAACTATTTCAGACTAATAATTTCAGCTGCAAAATTTTGGTGCATCACTATGAAGTAATGACAGAATTCACTTCAAATTATCAATTCAGTAGGTCTCATTTACTAGCCGTGCATCAGCACAAATTTGTGTGTGAATGATTACAAACAAATTATGATTCATGTTTCATACTAAAATGTATTCTATATTTATGAAAAAATGCAGGAACAATTGAAACGGATAAAATACTTAAAGGTGCCATAGAACATTCTTTCTCAAGATGTAATATAAGTCTAAGGTGTCCCCTGAATGTGTCTGTGAAGTTTCAGCTCAAAATACCCCATAGATTTTTTTTAATTCATTTTTTTAACTGCCTATTTTGGGGCATCATTAACTATGCACCGATTCAGCGCGCGGCCCCTTTAAATCTCTCGCTCCCTTTAAAAACATGAAATTGTACAGATAGACATTTCATCTTTCATTTCAGTCAATATATTTTTCCTGTGCATATAAATTAGAGGTTGAATAATTTATCAGTTTTGCCGATTGATCAGCACTGATAGTTGATTGGTAGAACAATCGATTATCAGCAAAAATCCATGTTATGTTTGTTTTTGTTTTTTTATTCAGTATCCCTTTTAAAAAACTATCAGTTGATTAATCGGTTATTAGCAAGTACGGTCCACTTGTTATCAGTAAAATCCACTATCGACCTCTTATATAAACATGAATAATCCATGCAATTTTTTCATTGCATCTTTTTGCAACAAAAGCTAAATACAAATTGCATTTTGCACTGGTGGAACAAAGGTTTAAATGCAAAATAGCCATATACTATCCAGATACCATATGTAAGGGAGCCTTCGACAATAGTCTTTAAAGATACTGTGTGTTTTTGAAGCTTGAAAACCTCAACCGAGCAACAACACCATTTTTAAACATGTTCCTTTGTGCTCCAGGTTTGGAACGACATAAAGGTTATAAAAATAATGGCAGAAAATGAATCTTTAGGTGAACTCTCCCTTTAACGGTTTTGTCAGCCATCATGGATGTATAGAGTGATACTGGGATAATACAGTAATATGCTAAAACCGCACTGTAGGAACAAGCCCTGCCCTGGTTTATATTTGAGATTAAAGAGACTATAATAGGATTTACTGAAAGATCATACTGCTAAACACTGCCTGGTAGTCATGGAGAAAGTGTCATAAATATAAATGTCACTACTATATCTGTGTGTAAAGCGGTCCTGAGCCAAATCCTCTGGCCTCTCTCTCACCTGAAACAATCAATCCAAGTCACGTAGGCACCATGTCTTTTGACGACACACTTCATCACTACAGACACACACATACACACGGACAAACGGAGTAATATATACTTTTCCCTGACGCATTTTTCCAGTAATTTACTGAGCCTTGCCAGTAAAACAATATTCTTGGTTGCTACCAAGATTTTTTGTAGTATTCTTTTTTTCTCTGAAATCTGAACTTTTTGGAAAAGAACAGCAACTGTCAAAGGAGAGGCAACTCGAGTTTGGCTGACAGCTTCATCGTGTTTTCCGACTTGATCCTTCAAACTATTTTAATGTACAAACTATTTTAACGTCCAACCATCAAACTTATCGAGCCCGAGCGACTTCTCAGCACTCCTTTCAGAGCTCAGGAAACACCGTTTCATCACTTGTCCATTAGCTCTGTTGGCCCGGCTCTATGGTTTCACCTCCTTTTGTGTGCTCGCTCCGTCTTTTAGAGGAGAAACTAGAGGGGAAAAAAGACACTTTCCCTGTTTAACATCCTTGACATCTATCCCAGTGGCTCTTAACCTGCTTAGCTTCAGGACCCTGATATTAAGTGGCAACATAATACAAAGATTGTTTATTGCACAAAAGTAATGCATTAATATATAGATCTGAATTCTGCAAAAAAAAACTGTGTATCCTATCATAACCGTAATGTAATCTGTATGCAGCCGATATATTGCCAAGGCCAATATATTTGCAGAGATGGTCTTATTATTGGGAGATATCGGTGTCCGTGGCTCTAATGGCTAACTTGGATCACGTATGCATTGATAATCACATTACAGCCTTGATGTCACTGAATTACAGGTGTGTGACAGTCAATCACTGTTTACAGATACCATAGAAATGCATGAGAAATGCCCAATCCAAACTGAATTCTACCTGTCGCAAAATTGTCTGTGACTTCTCTGATAAAACATTTTTTTTTTATTCGGATTAAGCTATATACAAACAGATCCATCCAAAACTAATCTTTAAGGGCAAACATGTTGAAGATTAGCCAACAGGCTGTCGATTCATTAAATGATAAGCTGTTTTCCCTCAAAAGTGTTTTTTTTTTTTTTTCAGGGTAGTGAAGACTCTCCTCCATTGACATCCATTCAAAAAGCGTGACTTTTATTTTGATAGTTCTGCACACAGACTTACTGAGTGCACTTTTATTTGAGCCCGATCACACGAAAATGCGTATAAATAGTACGAGTGTGTAATCTCGTAGAATATATACGCCAAAATGAGTCATATGCACACAGTTTTTTGCGTGCATATGATACGCACTTTATGGCGTATTATATGTACGAAACCCCCACCCCCCACCCCATCCTACCCAAGAGCGTATCATATACACGCCATAAAGTGCGTATCATATGCACGCAAAAAACTGCGTACCATACGCACGGCAAAACTCATTTTATTTTTCCTTTTTACAGGTTTATTTCTATCAAATTCAATTTTATTTGAACGCTTCACATCATGCCTAACACCCTTCAGCTGTGACTTATTCACAATACAGCACTAGCCTCGAGTATCTTATTGCTTTTATAAAACGGTTACCACACAATACAAATATTAAAGCCAGAAATATGTATCGATGCAACTTTCATGAAGTAAACTTTTTCTAAAAGCCTTCCTTCCACTGGAAAAAAATAGTCCCTGACTGTGAACAGCAACAGAAGTTACATTAATGCACCATTAGATGGCGGCAAAGACTGTCTTTATGAGTGTGTCAGTCAGTAGCGAAGACTTTTATATTGAAAAGACTGAATTGTTGTGAACACGGAACAAGACGCAACTGACAAATGCTTTGCCTAGCGCTGTCAGTCACGGGAAAACCCCTTAACTGTTAAAAAGACAAGATAATACATCGGACATTTAAACAGATTTTTATTATGAACACAGGACTGACCTGAAGGAAAATGCTGAATCTGAATGATCTCTTTCTCAAAACACTCTTCTACATAATACAGTAATCTTCATTGAACAATATAAATTCAGAATATACAGTTTATATTGCTAAGAATCGTTGCTAAGTAATGATATAAAGAACCGTTGGGTGAAGCGGTCATAGCCGTGTTTTATAGTGAATAAAACACAGCTATTGACCAATCAGAATCAAGGATAGGAACTAACGATTTTATAAACATTTAGAAAATATCGCTAAAGTTTTGCACAAATCTGTAATGGAAACGCAGCTAATGTAGCATGACTATGAAACAGTTGGAATAATGGAGTAATACTGTGCAGTAGGGCTTATTCAGTAACTAAGATAGTACACCGAACACAGCCATTAGAAAGAGAGAGAGAGAGAGAGTAGTAGTTGAGGAAAGGTTACAAATATGTTTGGCCACCAAGGGAGAAAACATCTCACATACCTGAGATTCAAGGTATGTGGTCCATTCTGAAATGTTTCTCTCTCACTCTCTCACACACACACACACTTTCACACACCCTATGCGCAAAGTTGGGAGAAGAAAGCATGATAAGGCAAAATGCTTCCCCACTGTAAACAAGTGTTGACCTGAGATCCTTCCAAGCTTTTTTTTTCTGCTTATTCCCAAAGACTGTGAGGGAGTGAGACCTACTGCATTACATTTCCACCACAATCCCTTAAACTGATCAAATAAAGTAGGAGCCAGTCGTATTTCAGCCAAACTGAACAATTTATCATATCAGTTAAGAGCACATTTCTGTCTGCTCCTTTGATACAGGCAAAACATCTTAGTTGTTATTTTTGTATAAATGCATGCGAGAGCTTCTCTGTGGCTCTTTCTTCAAGACATGTATGTTGCATACTGTTGTGTATTACCCTTTGTGGCTTCAATCTGTGGTTCCCAGATAATAAAATCAGTTTCACCCGACTCATGTGTTCTTTTGGAACTGTAGTCAATATATAATGCTACACTGCATTCCACTTGGAATTCCCAAATCCCTACTTGGAAAAGTGCTGTAGAACAGACAACTTGGAAACCTGTACGGAAATCCCCATCTGATTTTGTCTGTATGATGTTACACAGACATTGTGGCACCCAGGAAGATGTGCAAACTTAATGATAAATACTCGTTTTTAGGCAAATTAGAGTAAAAGTACCTGCATTACACAACAGAACCTGTTTTGGAAACAGGAGTGCAGAGTGTGAAGTTAATGGTAATGTGTAATTTCTGTACTACAAGCATCAACAAAAAAAAAAATTAAAATATAATTTCATAACAAAATATAAATATAAAAGTTTCAAACATTCTTGCCATCTGCCATTGGTTGGAAAAACAGATGCTTCTGCCCTCACAAAAAAATAAAATAATAATTAATTGAGCCAATGTTATAGATCACAAAAAAACCGGAAAATGGAGTTTTAGTATTTTTTAACTGAAATCAATTGGATTTTTGAATGAGTTTTTGGTTAAATGCATGGTCAAGCAACAGTGTTCACTTCTACTGATTGTATTTAAAACCTGTGTTCATTTGGTATGAAACAGAAGTTGTGATAGTCTTTTCTTCCCTATTGTGACGAATATCCAAGTGAAATGGCTTCTGGAAAAGTATAAATCTAGGGCTTGATTTTGTCTGTTGGGAATTGATTAGATGGTTGTACTTTGCTATTGGTGGATCTCATGTGAGTGACAGGTTGCCCCGCCCTCATCATCAGAGAAGAGAAGTCGCTGTTATTTTGATTAAAGATTATGAGGCACATGAATTAAAAAAAAAAAAAAAAAAAAAGATGTGCACAGATAAATCATTTATAATAAATACTGCAAAATACAAGAATTGTCAATTTTGATATTATGTGACCAAGCAAGAAAGTACAATATATGATGCACTGTATTGTGATTATAGTCACAGCTAAAAAGGCATTGATTACAAGTAAAAAAAGAAATTGAAGACTGGTAACATTGCTAGAATCGACCAATCCCAAGCCAAGAATGGAATGATCCAACAACTGTGAACATGTTCATGTCTGGCAGTCACTGATAGTGAGTAGGAATATCCTTTAAAATGGTAGGTCTGCAATATGAATGCGCTTCACACTCAAACAGCCACCGGTTACCATGCAATTGTGAAACGCTTTCTCTCTGACACACATTCACGGTGCTGCTGTGACGCCAAAATCCTCTAATCTCGGGTTGTGTAACTCAAGCGGATATTTTCTGTCTGTTTATGACGCAGTATGACTCGAAGGTCAGTTACAAAAGAGAACCGTCACTCTACATGATTAACATTTTTCATTTCCACAGATTACCATCTTAAATTACCAATAAATATGATTACATGCTGCTTCAGGACTGGATGCTGAACTAGTGTTGATCAAAAATATTGATTTTTCTGTACATATCAATCCTCAATACATCAATACAGTATTAATACACAGATAACAGCTGCATTTTCCTTCTCTCTACGCGTTTCAGAGCAAAGCGCATCCTTGTGTTCATTTACATGCGAGCAGCTCAGGCCTGTCAGTTCACAGTAAATCCAGCAAACTCCATTTCTACATGTTTAACGTACATAGGGTGTGTGTATGTATGTGAGGAAAGCAATATCTTTGTCCTTTTAAAAGTTATGGGGATTTCCCACAGCGTTAAAACAACTTCCTTTGTTCTGACTCACTCATAAAGAGAGTTTTTGCCGCCATCTACTGGCGTAATAATGTAACTTTCACTGATACTATTGACGGAGTCTTTTCCAATACCAAATATGGCATATTTTTTGAACAACAATATTTAACAACAATAGCCAAAAGACAAACACGTCGACGAAAGGTTATTACTGGTTCCGGTTCTGACGTCACAAGCCAAAATCTAGTTTCACCAGCTACACGACAACACAGCAACCGGAGTTTCTGAAAATCTTCACCCTGGCAGGAGTTTTCAAAAAGGTTCGGTTTCAGTGACCTGGAGTGACCTTTGGAATTTTACAGACCATACGAGTTTGGTTCTAGAATGCGGTTTTCACCCGCGTAAATAACTTTGTGGGCTATTAACCCTTAAATGCATACCTCGGGTCTTTAGTGACCCGGGACGTCATTCATTACCCTCCTCCTCATTCATTTTTTAAAGTTAGACATCAACCTTCTTGGTATTCCTCAATCAATTCATTATAAAGAATATAACAAGAAAAAAATCCTAAAATTATAAAAGAATGCCTATTTTTGTATTCATTTTTTGTAAAAATTGTATAGGGTCGCAAACGACCCGAGGTGTGTATGAGTGTACGTATATTTTTTCTGCACAACAATAATTGAATCTTAGATGACGGAATAAGTGCAATTCACCTTTATTCCACAAGGTGGCAATGTCTGATACACAATGCTGCAGTGACGACTCATTCAGACAGAAAATGAAATAATAATAAAAACATGAAATGGCTCAGCGATTTATTGCAGAACAAGTACTGAACGCAATCAAACATGACTGTAACTGTTACTGGATGGATCTGGTGAAGCTCTTAGCAATCGAAATATTTTTTTTTTTAAAGATGTTGAAAATTATATAGTTTTGAGAATACATTTGAGATCGCGAATGGGCTCATATTCATGACTTCAAACATAAAACTAGCCCATTATTTGCTGAATTTACTGGCAAATGAGCTCTGACGAGGACAGTGATGATGGCATAAAACTCCAAAAGGTAACAAAATATTCTTTATTTTATTCTTCTGTAATTGTTACTCTAATATCAGAGGAGTTTTATATTATCGCAACAGGTAGAGATCCTTCTGTGTTAGATATAGATCCGGGTCGTTAAAGACCCGAATATGTAAGAATGATTGGCGAAACAGTCATGCATTTAAGGGTTAAACACACTTCTGGACGATAGCCTAGTGGTTAGTGTGCCAACATATGGTGCAAATGTTTTCATGGCGACCCGGGTTTGATTCCCGATGATGATCCTGCTTTCCTGTCTGCTCCCTACTGTCCTGAATAAAGGCACAAAAGGCCCATAAATAAAAAAAAAAAAAAAAAAAAACACAAGTAAACAATAAACACAATCAAATAAATAAAACAAATACAAGGAAACAATACAGTCAAATGTAAGCCTAAATATAAACTTATAAAACTTACTTTTCCCCTTAATCCAAATTGTTTTGCTCTGGAACAAGTAATTAATAAGAACAAAGATTGCCCGTTTGATATACCCCACATGAATTATATGTCTTTTAACCACTATCTACATAAGAGCCAGCGGCAAATTCCCGAAAGACTGGCCGAGATGAAGCTGTTTGGTGCTGAACGGCCGCTGACGGACTGGAGCTCTATATATGTGAAAGCATCAAAACAAATAGAATGTTTATATATGAGTCACATATTTGAGGTATAAATAACTACATTCTCACCTAAAAAACTCTTAAAACTACATTTTGTGACACAACAACAGTAGTATTTCTATATATATATATATATATATATATATATATATATATATATATATATATATATATATGCTATATATATATATATATATATATATATTTGCTCGACCGCCATGACAGTCGCCACAAGCGGAGTGATACAAACGGTGAAACCGTACAAGTGCTGATACTGGGAGAATATCACACGGCTCTCAGCCAATCAGATTCAAGAAAGAACTGTTGTATAAAATGTAATATATAATGGTAATATACAATTACTATTAATACTTATATTATGAATAACAATAATAACATTAAAACAACACAGGATGTAGTTTCTCCTATGCGTATTCTAATCCCACAGAAAGACTGAAATAGAAAGAATACAAGAGGAAGCGCTCTCTTTTTTTTTGCCGTTGTTCCTTTTTTGGTTCTGCGATGGCACAAGGACAAAGGACAGTCTCCTTTCCGTCTGTCAACGGGTCATTTACAGGAATAGAGAAAGATCCGTTATCGCTCAGTAACTCTTTTGATTGCATCCAAAGCAAACATGGCTCTCTTTCAGGTCGCCGGTTTTTCTAAGGACGACATTTTTGAGCTCTGGAAGCACGTCCGCTCCCCTCGTCACCTCCCTCTCGGATCCATCCTCAAAGTCACTCTGCATGGAAGAAACCTGGAATGAATCAGCTAAAGCTTACATACATTTGCCATTTCATCTGCATTGTGAAGGAACTGTTGAGTAACATGTTGCATAATCTTCTCTGGCTTCTCTCATTGATTCGCACAGAAGGCAATGCTGTGCACGCCTAACCAGTGGGAAACATTGGCAAAATTTCAGCATCATGACCCCGACTCAGCCTTCTTCCAATGTAGGGCTGCATGATATATAATTTTGAAATGACAACATGTGACATTCTACTCAGAGTTGTTCACATACTCAGACTGGGAATTATATGCTTCTATGGCAACACTATCAATGCCTAAATGAATTTGTAGCAGTCATGTGGTACAAGTAGGAGCTCTCCGAAAATTCCCAGCTTACAAATTGTAATTATGAGCTCTACGAGGACTCAAATGCACATGGCGTGAACTAGGGCTGCACATGGTGTGAACTAGGGCTGGGTAAAAATATCAATTTCTAGATTTTAATCAATTCTTTACAAACCAATATTGATTCTTTAATCCCAAGAATCGATAGTCTATCCTGTTTTCAGTTCATGAATGAACGGAACACTGTAGAGCATCTTCCATCCAATAAATCGCAATAAGCTTTGTGCATTGTTACTTCTGATATAAAGCAAAGTCTCAGATTTCAAATTCTGTACATTTTATTATGAAATTCAAAAAATAAATACTGTTTTGGAGCTGTTTAATGTAGCATGATCGCTGCGCCTCAGTTCAAGAGAAGCGCACATGAACTGATCATCTCCTCCACTTTAACACTCTGAGGTCTGAGGTCTCGCCGGCGATACCACCGCGTTTTTCTTACCAGTGTGAAAGAGACTCAAAATACTCCGTCAATGTTGCACATACAATTAAGAGTTATACACCATTTTAATCTGTGGAATATCTTCTTTTATTTGTGTACACTTGGAGTAAAAACAAAATGTTGTGCTTTTTGTAAAATAAAGAAAACTAACATGATGTGTGATCTCTCGTCTCCCTCTGAACAAAGTCCAATCTGATAGTTCTCAGAAAATGAACTGTAACTTAGTGAATACTAATCACAAAAAAATTAGACGGAGGGAGCAAATCGCAACAAACATATTGTTTATGTAATCAGACGCAAAATCCGTTCAGTCAATCCGCTACATGCATACATCGTCTCAATCGTGTATTTATTGTCTTGAAAAGTGTTTTGAATAGCCATAGTTAGCGATCTCTGGCCTCTGTTAGTTCGGTTAGTTCCTGGATTGCCTATTCTTCTTTAGTGCTCAGGCATTTGTGGACTAAAGGTGCACAGAGCACCCTCCGGCTGCAAGTATGAATTGAAAACACAGTATCCAGCACTCACAGTGATGACAATAAATCCTGAATATTACTCCTCTGTATAGAAAATTGACGAACATATAAGAATCCATCAATATTTCTCCAAATGTGTATGCTTTTAAGTTAAAAGCCTATATGAAATGCCATAGAGGTAACATAATTGTTCAGACACTTTGCATCACAGAAATACATTATATTTTAAAGAATATAATGGAATACCATTATTTTAAATTGTAATAATATTTCACAGTATTGCTGTTTTTTCTGTATGTTTGACATGATCACAGAGGGTTTTTTCACAGCCTACCTGTCTGAAAGAGCTCTTTATTTATGCAGGTCATTAGAGCTCTTTATGTGATTCTTTTGTCTTCTCAGGTGAGAATCACCCATTATTCATGATTATTTTTTGTTTTTTCAATAACCACGCATAAACGTTATTCCTTCAAAAACACAAACATGTACATACATGTTCCTCACATATTATGGTAGCCTAGTTTGTGCTGAATACAGTGTAATGACACTTTTGTCATTAATATGTTTATGAACAACTGAAAAAAGTACAAATGTCAGGGCATGTCAAAACTTCTCCAGGCCCCAAATCAGCCTCAGACTCCAGGGGGTTAATACCAGTCACAGTGCAAAATAAATATGAATGAACATCAGAAGGTATGTTAAAAGATACAGTACAACTTACCAAAAATCTGTATCATGTCACATGTTATCGCTTAATCAGAGTTTCAACCACTGAAAGACGTCATTAAAACAGCTTGTAAAAAATGTTATGTAGCGTCACATTTACCTCAGAAAAAAAAAACATTCAGTGACCATAAAACCATTAGTCAGTTAGAGAAATGAATTCTAGAGAGGAGCATTTTGCTAAATATATGCACTATATTACATATTCATTGTAATTTTTAATATTCTTCAATATTTAATGCATGTTTGAATAAATCCAAGTTTTTATGACAGACACCATTTTGTATGGTATATATGTTTATATGTATGGCAATATGTTTCAAAAAAACTAATTGGAGTAGAAATATAATTATGTGATTGTAAAGTCAGTAAATGATTGTAAACTTTATTTTTATAAAAATTTCCTCGAGTATAATATAAGTACAAATCAAGCAGTCTTAACCTTCAATATAGTAGGCCTGATATAGTACCAATTCTTCAGCTTTTTTCAATAATTTATATTCTGCACTCCCCAACAAAATGACCCCACTCATTCTAGAATGATTTATTCTTTCCAAATACAGCTATTCAAGTCATCTAGTGAGCATTCCTATATTTATTCATGTTGCAATATACATCACAGAAAAAGTAAATACTGCAATGTCAGGTTTTTTTCAATATGGTGCAGCCCTATTCCAATGTTTATCACGTTTTTCATCCACCAGCGCTGATTGTCCTCCACAGTTTAAATGAACAAGCAGAAAGACAAGAGGAAGCCCGACATCAAAGCAAATGAAAACCATGCTGTCCTCAAATGCTACTCGCTGGGAAGCTGGATTTAACATTTTGCGGATTGAGGAAACTTCGCCGTTGCCAAGGGATGAACGGGAGAGGATTCGCATTTATTTTGGTCTGCTGCGGTTCCTGTGCGGTGGTGTCCGCCGCGATGGGCTCTTTCCGTGGGAAGTGGGTTGATTCGGGGCTCCTGTCCCACTGTGGATTATTTCCTTTCCAGCTATTGATGACGGCTCCGAGCGGCAGGTCATCAGGGAGAAACAGCAGGCAGAGGAGCTGAATTCTCATTTAGTTATCACTCTATACTCCATTTGGGCCCACCTCAATATTCATTAGCAAAGCCTGGCCGCCAAGAATATATAATAATTGCGTTTCTGCACGCGGAGGAGGAATACCAATTCATTCAGTTCAAATAAATATATTCAAATACGACTTTTCATGCTCAGATCACATAATCCTACAGTAAAGGCACAGCTTTAGCTTATGACAAATGCAGTTTTTGGCATTCTGGGAAACGCCAGTATAGTCATATAGCACAGCTCTCCTGCAGCTTTGGCTGTCTCAACATGTATCTAGCGGCTGCTGCCAGGCAGGTCCTCATCCAAAACATAAACAAAGGAACATTATGTGTGTCAGCCTACGCTGAAACATAAACAGCAATTTATCTCATCCACGTGGGAATACCAATATTCTTTTATACCTCCAAATTCCCCTGCTTTCTGACCTGCAACCAACAGAAATAAGATGTGATGGATGAAACTGGCACCAGTAAACCCATTATATGTGAAGCGCTTTCCATAGATAGTAGGGGTGTAACGGTACATGTATTCGTCCTGAACCGTAGGGCATGGATGTCACAGTTCGGTTCATACAGTCAGGTGAATACAGTCGGTCACAGGCAATCTACACTCCAATCCTGAAGGGGGCACTCGTGGTAATGCAACACTGTTTGCTAACTGCCACAACAGGAAAAAACACAGAAGAAGAAGAAAAGACAATCAACCCCAGAAATACTTCAATAAAACATCTTGAGAATAATATCTCACATAGCATAACATTTACCTCAGGCAAGTCATTTAGTGTCCATAGCATGTTAGTTCACTAGAGAAATGAAGCATTTCACTAAATATATGCACTATATTAGTTTATATATTTGTTATATGTACTTTACCTGTTAGTAATGTCTTAATTATTTAATATGTTGAAATAAATTTAACATGAAAACAAGTTATGACATTAACTGTGCAAATTATCATATTTAAAGAATGAATGAATAATTTGATTCAAATGTTAATGCAAAACCTGCCTTATGTGCATTTACATGTTTGTTGAGTGTTTATTATTATATCTAAAAATAAATAGCAACTGAATTTAATAGAAAAACCTGAAAGAAATTGTTTGACCCTTAGAAAATATTGATCATTTGAACCTCAAGTAGTTCACAATCATTAATTTAGTTAATCAATTAAGCCATTTTTAAAATTTTTTTTTTTTTTTTTTACTACACCAAATATTGATGTATTATGCATTACTATTGTCGTATTACTTATTACTGTATTAAACTTTTGGAGTCGGTAAGATGATTTTAATGTGTTTTTGAAAAACAAAAAGTTTCCTTTGTCCACCAAGGCTGCTTTTATTCGATCAAAAATACAGTAAAAACAGAAAAAATTTTGAAATATTATTACAGTTTAAAATAGCCGTTTTCTATGTGAATATGTTGTAAAATGTAATTTATTCCTGTGATCAAAGCTGAATTTTCAGCATCATTACTCCAGTCTTCAGTGTCACATGATCCTTCAGAAATCATTCTAATATGATGATTTGCTGCTCAAGAAACATTTCTGATTATCATCAATGGTGAAAACCGTGATACTGATAGATATTTTTAAAGGTTATTTTATAAATAGAAAGTTCAAAGGACCAGCATTTATTTGAAATACAAATCTTTTGTAACATTATAAATGTCTTTACTGTCACTTTTTATAGATGGTTTAAGGTGAGAATTTGATCTCACTAGGATACTACAAGCTAGTTTAATGTGAAGACCAGGGACGTGCACAGGGAGGTTGCTCAGGTTGCCCGGGCAACTGCCCATATGCCCTTTTCGACTCACGTTGCCCTTCCGAGGTGGAAAAAAATAAATAAATAAATCGTACAATGGATGCAGAATTTCACGTAGGCCTAGATAAAAAAAAAAAAAAAAAAAAAAAAAAATCGCAAAGCCTCATTCACTTCCATATTCGGGCACCCGTCCGAAAGTGAAAGTCAGTAGGGGAAGGGCAAACTCTGTTTACGTGGCTGCAGCGCTGCACGCGACCGGCACCTGATCTGAGCCTGCATGAGCGGCACTAGAAGGAGATTGTCGCGGTTGTCGGGTGAGACGACTTAACGTTGTCGGAAAGGTGAGTAAGGTTATAATCGTTAACGAAAACGAACGAAAAAACGAAAACTAGGTGGGGAAAAAAAATCGTCGTTAACTGAAATAAAAATAAAAACGAGGCATTACAAAAAAAAACGATAACTAGCCAAAACTGTAATGTGTGTTTGGCAAAACTAACTAAAATAAAATAAAATTATAGATTAAATGTCCTTAGTTTTCATCTTTGTCAATGTCTTTCATAGAGCAAACGTTCAGCTGCATTTCATTTCCCTGCGTCTCTCACTCACGCGTCTCTCACATACTCGCGCGCGCACAGCCCCTCCCCTCCGTGCACACCGCGCACGCCTCCATGAGAATGAGTGTTGGAAGCAAGTTCGCGAAAGGTTGGTATCTCGTGAAAACCTTTACACAATCACACATTAAAAAGTGGTATAAAAATATTTTTAATTCTGAATATAATTGTGTCAGTGTGTTAATGTCGACCTGAGAAGCGATTGCTACTTTAGAAAGTTAACTAGACGCAAGTTTGAGGTAAAATGCACTTGGGTTGTCGATGTCAAAACACTATTTAAGCTGCGATTCAAGTAAGGAATAATTGACGACGGGCCGTTGAATTATTAGGGGGGGGGGGGGGGTTAGGGGAGTGCCCTTTTTTTTTTAGGTCAGAGCAACTGCCCCTCAAAATTCCTGTGCACGTCCCTGGTGAAGACAGAAGAAGGTGGTTGTCTTTTGTTATTTTGTTTTACGCACTGAACCCTTCAAGGAGAGACCATCACATTTACTGGCGAGAAGTAAATCTATTCATCTTCCCAGCCGGAGAGCATCATGACCCCAACCAGCCTCGTTCCAATGTTTATCACATTTTTCATCCACCAGCGCTGATTGTCTTCCACGGTTTAAATGAACAAGCAGAAAGACATGAGGAAGCCCGACATCAAAGCAAATGAAAACCACTCTGTCCTCGGGATGATAGGTTTGACATTTTGCGGATTGAAGAATCTTCTGAGTTGCCAAGGTATAAACAGGAGCTGGTCGAGAGGTTTCACTTGTGTTCTGTTCTGATTCCTACTTGTATTGTACATAGAAGAAAAAAAAAATTTTTTTGTATTTTTAGGGCTCCTGTCCAGTACATTCTAAGGAGTCTAATATTTACACAGATATAATAAACACTCTCCAGTTTCCCTGGCCAGAGTAACAACATATAATGTTTATTTTGTATGTTATGTACAGTGTGTGGAGCATACATTTTAGCATAGAAAAGACACACACTAACTTGGCCGAGCCAGAGTTGTGAAGGTTTTCTTCTCTTGGCGGTTTATGGCCAGTTCTGCTTATCCAAAGTCATTACTGCTGCTGCATGTTGAGCAATAGTTTTATCAGAACACCTTTCACATCATCTGAGGACACATCAGTGACAAGGATCAAAATTGACAATTCTTGTTTGTTCAGAACGTCTTATAAATTAATTATCCAAGGACATCATTATTGTGCCACATAATCTTGAATCAAAATATCTTCCCCTCCCTCTTGCAGCATCTCTTCTCTGATGACGAGGGCGGGGCAACCTGTCACTCACATGAGATCCACCAATAGCAAACCACAAAATCAATTCCCCACGGACAAAATCAAGCCCCGCCCTACATTTGTTCTTGTTCCAGAAGCCGTTTCACTCAGATGTATATCACAAAAGGGAAGAAAAGACTATCACATCTTCTGTTTCATGCCGACTTTAAAGGAAACCCCTGGTGTTAAGACTTGAATGGCTTAATATAACTTAAATTATGTCTCTTACTGAAATATGTAGTTAAAAAAAAAACCTGAAAGAGTTACGCTATTTAAAAACTCAACATGGTTTTATTCATATTTTGGACAAAGGGTGGCGCCATTTTGATTAGGTGCGCAGTCGATGACATCAAATGGTTGCACTCGGCAAGCAACTCGCGCTAACTATTGCTATTTTTATCACAACACAACCCAAAAAATACAATACGATGCCACATTGTGCGGCTTTTGGTTGTAATTTTCAGTCGAAGGGCAAAAGGAGAAGCGATGTAAGTCTTCACTGCTTTCCTAACGATAAGAAGTGGAGAAAAAAAAAAGGGAAGATGCCTGCGGACGAACCAAACTTCCTAAAGACCCGCGTCTCTGTTCTCTCCACTTTAACCCTGATGACTTTGAGGAGTTTAGTAGACCACAGCTACTGAAAGAGCTTTCAGGAGGTGATGATATAAGCGTAGGCTTAAACCAAATGCCGTACCGTCGGGAGTCTAATCGCCCTCGGATATCGAGTGAAATCCGCGCTGTGAAACGGCAGAGACAAAATGCGCTAGATGCCAACCTGACAGGATGTAAACAAGACGCCGCAGCCACTGATTGGGGAAGTTCATGCTTGTTTGTGGAGGAACCTGATGATTCAACCTTACCTGACACAAACTTACCTTGGACAGATCCAGCGAGAAATTGCATCTCCTTAGAGCAAACACTCTTCCTCTCGGTTAGCATCGGCAAGCAGTTGCCACAGAGACACCATCCACTTTGCCCCACTCTCGCCTCCTCAACCCTCCGATTGCATCGTTTTGATATAATTCATAATTAACGTCAATGTTTTCATCCTCACTAAATTTGCACTCTGGCTCAAACTGAAAAGGCTGAACAGACATAGTTGTGACAGTGGGATCAAATTAACGGAGCCGTGATCAGTGCAACCATTTGACGTCATCGACTGCGCACTTAAATAAAATGGCGCCACCCTTTGTCCAAAATTTGTATAAAACGATGTGGATTTTTTAAATAACGTAAATCTTTCATGGGTTTTTTACAACGTATTTCAGTAAGATACATAATTTAAGTTATATTAAGCCATACAAGTCTTAACACCAGGGGTTCCCTTTAAAGCTGCAGTCCATAGTTTTGCCTCTTTGTTGCCATCTCTGTTTGAAACCTGCAATTGCATTCTTGGAAGTATGACCAAAGTAAGAATTTTCACTGGAAAATATCATCTGAACAAGTAAGTAACATGTCTGACACTTTTTGTTCTGACCAACTGAGGGGAAAAGCATTAGGCCTACAATAAATCGCGCTGCCAATGTTGATTAAACCTAACGATTTGCATCAAACCATGCAAATTATTATTACTGTTATACTTTGTTCTCAAATTGTTAATGTTAACAACATCAGCATTGCGTGACTGTGTATTTAGTGTGTATTAGCGTTACCTGTAGATTTCAATTTCTGTAGCCACTCCACAGTCTGAAGTCTTTTGCTTTTAACTACAGGTGAATCTCCAGTTGTCATTGATGGTTGTCATTTGGATCATTCTGGATTACAATCCGCCATCAAAATGAGGTTTAATTATTTAAGATGCTGTGAGAAAAGGCTACAAATGATCCACTACAAGCAGCATCCTCACATGATACAGCTACTATACTGGGACTCCTTCCTTTCCTTTAACAGACGTGATGTAATGACACAAAGACGAACAGCTGCATGCTCGAAATCCACCAGTACTGCTCTTATTATAAAACATTATTTGTGAGTTGAGATTGAACACTGGCTGATTATGTACTTGCTCAAAAATTGATTTTGGATCATTTTTAACTAAAAAACATTATGGTCTGCAGCTTTAAAGGTATAGTTCACCCAAAAATGAAAATTTTGCCATTACTTACCCTCAAGTTGTTTCAAACCTGTATGAGTTTCTTTCTTCTGTTGATCACAAAAGAAAATATTTTAAAGAATGTTGGTAACTACACAGTTGACGGCACCCATTGACTTCCATAATAGGAAAAAAATACTATGGAAGTCAATGGGTGCCGTCAACATTCTAGTTACCAACATTCTTTAAAATACATGTTCATGACCTCAATGCTAGATTACTGTAATGCTCTACTGGGTGGCTGCCCTGCACGCCTAATAAACAAACTCCAGCTGGTCCAAAATGCAGCAGCTAGAGTTCTTACTAGAACCAGGAAGTATGACCATATTAGCCCAGTTCTGTCAACACTGCATTGGCTCCCTATTAACACTCTGAGGTCTGAAAACGTGCCGGCGCGTTTTGCAGGTTTTTTTTCACATTGCAGCAAAACAGACTTAAAATACTCCGTCATTTTTTGTCATAGAGACATAAGTAATATATCAATTGAAACTATAGAATATCTTCTTTTATTTGTGTACACTCAGAGTAAAACACAATGTTGTGCTTTTTGTAAAATAAAGAAAACTAACATGATGCGTGATTTCTCCTCTCCCTCTGAACGAAGTCCAATCTGATAGTTCTCAGAAAATGAACTGTAACTTAGTGAATACTAATCACAGAAAAATTAAACTTATGTCTAAAAAAACGTTAAGATGTCAGGTTTTAAATCATGTAAGTCAAATCGAAAACAAACCTTCTGTGTTTATGTAATCTGTATGAAAACAGAGCCATGTCAGAAGTCCGTGATTCAGCTCATTATCCGCTAATGCGGCCACGCCCACGGAGCCAGCACTATTCAGAGGCAAATTCAGAGGCAATGCATGCATTCATCGTCTCAAATTCAATCGTGTATTTATTGTCTTGAAAAGTGTTTATCTGGATGTAAAAGTCATGGTTAGGGAGCTCTAGAAGACATGCAGTTAGTTCCTGTTTTCTTTTCTTCTATAGATGAAGTTTAGATTAGTTTTTGTTTCTTTAGCGCCCTCCGGCTGCAGTATGAATTGGAAACTCCATTCATGGAATAGCCTCTTCTTCTTTTAGATGAATTTGTGGACTAAAAATGCACAGAGAGCGCCCTCCGACTTCAAGTATGAATTGAAAACACCAGCGCTCATAGTAATGACAATGAATATTAAATAAATATAACTCCTCTGTATAGAAAATTGACATAAGCATATGAGAATCCAATATTTCTCCAAATGTGCATGCTTTTAAACTAAAAGCCTATATTCAGACTCTTTGCATCACAGAAATACATTATATTTTAAAGTATAATATAAAACCATTACTTTATATTGTAATAATATTTTTCTGTATGTTTCATATATCATGATGAGCTTGAGACATCACAGAAGGTTTTTTTCACAGCCTACCTGACTGAAAGGCCTCATTAATATGCAAGTCATTTCAGCTCATTATTATGCAATTATTTTGTCTTCTCAGGTGAGAATGGCTCATTATTCAGTGGTGATTCACGCCTCCACGCATGCTGTGTTTCTTGGCAAAAAGTGTCTTACAAAAACTAAATCAATACATTGTTTTATATGAAGGAGTAGGCAGCATAATTTTTACATAATTTTGAAGCAAAAACTCTAGTTTACAACCTCCAATACCCTAAAGTATTGTAAACACAGATTTACTATACTTTTTTTGGCCTTATTTCAGTGACTTAAGTTTTTTGTTTTTTCAATAACCACGCATAAATGTTATTCCTTCAAAAACACAAACATGTACATACATGTTCCTCACATATTATTGTAGCCTAGTTTGTGCTGAATACAGTGTAATGACACTTTTTCCATTAATATGTTTATGAACGACTGGAAAAAGCACAAATGTCAGGGCATGTCAAAACTTCTCCAGGCCCCAAATCAGCCTCAGACTCCAGAGGGTTAAACATAGCATAGATTTTAAAATCTTGCTAATTACTTACAAAGCACTAAATGGTTTAGCTCCCCAGTACCTAAGCGAGCTCTTAACACATTATAGTCCATATTGCAATCTCAGAATTCTGGCCAGTTGATAATACCTAGAATATCAAAATCAACCACAGGTGGTAGATCCTTTTCCTTTTTAGCACCTAAACTTTGGAAGAGTTACCATAGTCTGCCAGATCCAGGCAGTATCTAGATGAGATGAAGAACCTGAACCTAGACATGACGACAACGCAGACCTGAAGTGTCAACTAAACTATCCCCTGCGAAGGCCTCCTTCCCTTTCCTTTCCCTATGTATAGATAAAACTTTATCAAAATGATTCCAGTTCACATGGCTTCACAGAAACGACTAATAATTCTGTATTATGCGGGCCAGACATGTAATTTGGTGATGTAAAAAAGACTAAGCGTCTGCACATTCAAACACGCAAACCTATAGACTAGACACGTAAATGAACGGCAAGAATGCATTAAAAGTCTTTTGTTTTCAGTTAAGACGTCATTTAAGCGGCCCCTATGTTAATAATAAATGATTTTTACAACGGAAGTGATTCAATTAAAAACATACTTTAACTCGATAATAACTTTTTCCAAGAGCTGTTGTAAAGCCAAAACAATCTCTGTCCATTAGTTTTCCTATTATCACTGTGAAGCTGCGCTTTGAAATAATCTGTATTGTAAAATGAAGATGACTTGACTTGATTCTTTAAAATATCTTCTTTTGTGTTCAACAGAAGAAAGAAACTCATACAGGTTTGGAGTAAGTGATGGCAAAATTTTCATTTTTGGGTGAACTATCCCAAAGTTTAAGTGCGGTTCAATCCAGCTGTGAGGAATGATCTTAGTGATTAAAGACTATGGTCTCTGGTAAAACACCCACTATAACACAAGGAAACATTTGCGATTTACAGTACATGGTGACTGCAGGGGGAAAAAAAAAAAACCTCTACATAAAGTATACCACATATTTCCAGAATTCAGGAAGACCAGATTAGATGGCCTTAAACTCTGGCTATAATCAGAACTGGTAACTTTGTGTCATAATAAACTATGCAGTGTGCTAAAGGAGTAACAGAATATCAGGGAAGAACATTCGTCCTGCAAAAGAAAAGATGTAACAAAAGTCTGGCCATGTGTTATAATTACACTGTTCTTGAAGCACTCTGCATTGACATTTCATACTCTATGTGTTTCTATGGATTATGAAACCAGTTGATGTTGACGGTGGGAACGTTCAAATGAAACCCAAACCACTGTCGAGTACACGAGGGAGGAAGGCAGGATTAACCCCTGATGCCTATAAGCATGACAAATCAAATTTTAGGCTCTTCATCAAGGTCGCTTCAACGTAAAATACTTGGTCTGAATTATTCACACTAATTGGTTAAACTGTGAGCAGCGTGGGTAAAAGAGAAAGCTTGACCCTAATCCAACCTAAAGACACACTTGAAATGCTGAACCAAAAACTGCAACTCAGACATTTTCCAGAACTAACAACAATGTTCAGAAATCAGATTATTTGAACATTCCAAGACACTATCCATAAACTGCAGGAGACTTTCAGGGAATGTTGAATTTCGTTCCGCACTCTGTGGGTCTCATCATAGATTTTAGATAAAATTTACACACTTAAATACTGCTTGATGAAGACCGATCAGATCAAATGCACTACTGTGATCTTGTTCTTCATCCTAACACACACACACACACACACACACACACACACACACACACACTTCTCCACTCATCTAACACACACCAGTAAACAATGCTGCGAGAAACAAAATCCAAAACAACACATGAGAATTTATGGGTTCACAGGAATGAGCAACCAAATTCCTCACCCAAGGCCAGATGGGACTCCAGCACAGGGTTCAGAGAGGGCAGAAATCGGATGATTTGCATTGTTT
Organism: Megalobrama amblycephala; assembly: GCF_018812025.1. Classification (NCBI taxonomy): domain Eukaryota; kingdom Metazoa; phylum Chordata; class Actinopteri; order Cypriniformes; family Xenocyprididae; genus Megalobrama; species Megalobrama amblycephala. The sequence continues at coordinate 3,525,285 of NC_063063.1, read as the reverse complement.
CATTGCATTGCATTGATACAAATTCATTGCATTGTTTCATTGCATTGCATTGATACAAATAAAGCTTGTGGATCTTTTAAAGCCTTTGCAGATCTTTTTATCCTCTAACTAAGTCCAGCAGTGGAACTTCTTGAATGTGTCGCTAGACAAAATGTGGGATTATTATTTAGTTACTTCACAGTCATGAACCATGATTTGCTGCTAGTCAGTTGCAGGTGGAATTAGGGGCAGGGCATTCTCATTCTATATTGCATCTGATTGGACAATATTTGTGTAGTGCAGGATGAGTCATAGATATTTTGGTCTGATTTTGTGGAACAGAAATACCACCTTATTTTTAACGCAAGAACAAGCGTGGTTATTTGTAACTTGAATGTGTGAGGCTTCTGGTGTCATTTACTGTACAAAAAAAAAACAGTCTGCTATATTGCTTGATATTGCAAACTTCTAATTTAAAAAAAAAGTTATCATCTAATTATTTTAATTCATTACCATAATCAAACACACTGGTTTGCAGCGCAAATAATTTTTACTGCACTTTGTTATTCTTCGATTTAATTATTTAAGTCTCGTACATTCAAAGAAAATAGCTTACCTGCATGTTACAAAATAAGATAAGAAGTAATAAGAAGTATTTTTTTTCTTTGTACAGCAGAACTGCAAACCCATTCCACTTAATTGATTATAAATGACTAATAATATAAAGCACAATATTTTAAACTGCATCTCATGATCAGAAAATCATTCATTTAGCAATTCTTTTTTTTCCCCCTCTATCTAATGGTGCAATCAATTTTGTTCTGTAACACTATAACACATGGCAGGAAGATAATCATTTCAAAACTAATAAGGTCTAAAATCTCTATCATCGATGGTGACTGCACAAAAAATAATTTGCACCATTATCACACAATGCATTTCATTTATTAAATTATGTTTGAAAATAACCTAGTCTCTATTGGTTTGACAGTAAAATTCTGATAAATAAAAGATTATTAAATTGTACATTAATATAAAATATAATTTAAAATGCATTTCATGATAAGAAACAATCACTTAGCTATTTTTTCCTCCATGTTCCTCCACAATGCAGCATAATACAGTATTTTTATTTATTTTATAAAATGAACCCAAAATAACGCAGTATCCATTGGTTTCACAGTAAAATTCTGTGTGTATGTGGGGGGTGGGGGATAGAAATCCTATTCCTAGGTAAAATCCTAGAAATATTTTTATTTATTGCAGCCTATAAAACATAAACCTGCACTATTACAAGATGTGTGGCCCACAGTAACCCGTTCAAAAATAGTTGCCAATGCCAATAATACATAATTAAGATAAAAATGATTCCAGACCCTTAATTTCCATGCATCATCTTATTTGTCATCTTCGGTAAACAAGCTAAAATCACATGAGGTTCTGCAGGACCATTATCCTATAAACTTGGTTCATATTCATAATTATATAGTATATATTAGCCTTATAAAACAGACTAAGTCTGCCATCACATTAAATGTATTATGATAGCAGCACCAGAGCTTTCTCCTCGCAGTAGGAGGCAGGCATGCAGAATAGCAGGTAGTGTTAGTGTTCTGGCAGTAAACATTTACTGGGAAATGTGCAGAAGTTCTTTTTGTAAGGCAATTACACTGCCTGCAAATTCCCTGATGTAATGCTTGCAAATTGCTGGTTGCATGCAGTCAAACTCTGAAACACAAAGGCATGCAAAAAGTTACACAACTGTCTTCAGAAAGCACACATTTAACATTTATTTATTTGAATTTCATTCAGACCTCTAAAGTTTGAAGTACATTTTCAAAGTACAAAATGGCTTAAATTTTCCCCCTTTTTCCATTTGACTCCATTTACAAGCTTAAGTTGTGATCTGACATCCATTTTAGTGTAAACTTCATTTGGACACATTTGTCTTCGTTTCATCAGTCACTACAACAGGATGTGATCTAAAGCAGTGTGTTTTAATAGACATTGGTGAAGATGGACGAACTTGACTCAAGTGTGAACTCGGTCGATGATCAGTCTTATAAACAACTATATTCAAATGTCAAACGACTACAAAATCAGCTGTTGTTGAATTAAATGTTTGACATTTTCAGGTTGCAGATTTCAGCGTAACATTTGATGTGTCCTAGAGCACTAAATATTAAGATTAAACAGCTTCCCTTAACATATCTCATGGTTTTATTAGTCAAAAGCTTAAAGTATACTGTGTGTATATATATATATATATATATATATATATATATATATATATATATATATATATATATATATATATATATATATATATACCCCCGATAATACATTTGAATTATTATTATTTTTTAATTGGTTTGAATGAATGATTCAATGACTCACTCAAAGACTTGTTTAATTACTGGATGAATCAGCATGTTTGAATGAATCTCTTGAATGAATGATTCAATGACAAATACATTTGTTTAGCAGTCATTTGTCTATGTGGTGTAATGATGTAATTGATACAATCTTTATTTGAAGCATCAATTTACTTTCAAAAGGTGATTTCTATTATATCCGAACAATAAACTTTTCTCCCAGTACTTGATATTGTAAGACAGAAATAACAATAACATGTTTGTGAAGCGGTTTCATACCTATACATGACAACTGCTTTCTCTAGGTCAGTGGCAGAGCAGTGCCAATCCAGATCTGAATGTTCACTGTGATCGTACTTGTCAAAGCCGAATCGTTGTCATGTAGAAATAAGTTCGCATGGGTGTTTGAATCAAGATCACGATCTTGTAACGATTAATCATGCAGCTCTAGCCCGTGTGGGAATGCAAACAGCTGATTATTGCCTTTCATTCACTTGAGTTAATGGTGTTTGTCACAGTTTCATTCTGTAACGTTTCCTAGATTAAAGTTTTGCATCATAATACAGACATTCATGCACAAATATGTATTCTACACTTCTAATGTATATAAATAGAATAAACTAGCCTTAAAAAGTCTGTGACTTAGCTTAACAACATTCATTCACAAACATTCATTATAGTAAAATTAATTTACATCTTTCAACCTGTTTTAGACGGCTACATTTGTTTACTCATATTATACCATCTCCTTGAAAAACTACACATGACTAGGAAGGTAGATTAGCCCATTCTGTATAAAGATTAAACTCTTTAGTATGCATATTTTAATAAGACATGCAAAAAAGCAAAAGCGAACAGGACTTGCTTTGGACCACAGTTCAAAACTTTCAAGCTCTCCAGACTGAATTAATTTCATGGCGTGCCGACTAAACCGGTCAAAATGCTGTGATCACCACAAAAGGTTTAAGTTTGTTTAAGATCCTCTTCGAAAGTCCTCCCTAAAGACTTGAAGGAGACAGAACGCTCTTGTATAATTTACTTTGGAGAGTTTATATGAGCCGCGTTTCCATTGTTCCATCACACATTCTGGATTCTTTACGATGCAGACGATCTATAGCAGCACAATTAACGACTTGCAAATGAATTCCAGAGAAAATGATTAGATGACAGAGAATTAACAAGGATGTTGATATTTCTGGCACAAGGATCAGTGAGAAACACACAAAGCGAAGTGGCCCAATTAGTGGGTGTTTAGCTGGAGGTGGAGCTTTGAAAGGGGGGTCAGTCCCCGGAGGACTAGTTGTCATGGGTACTAGTGTGTCACTGAGGGCCCTTTCTCTTTCACGCTTTCATTCTCCGTTCTGTTCTCCCTCTCAATCACCACCACAATTAGACACAAAAACACAAGTCTCTCTCTCTCGCTTTCTCTCTCCAAGGCCAAACTCTCTATTTCAGTCCCTTGAGGGAAGGCTGAACGAAGCAAAAAGTGTGTTTTTTATGAACACTGAGCTGAAGTGGAAAGAAAACTTTGAATGTTCTTTTCATTGTTTGTTTTTTTACCCTCACAGTTTTTCCCCTCCTCTAAGTTGATCTGTTCTTTTTGTCTAGAATTACATAATGGTGCCATCCATTCCCATTAAGAGGTGTTGCTTCCTAAAGCGACCGTCGGGGGAACAGAACGGGGAGTCTTTGTGCGTTTTCCAATGTGATGATGTTTTTGGAGTTTCTATATATACTGAAGTATTGTGACTTATACATGTTGCATCTTTAGTATGTGGAATAGTGACGGCAAAATTGAAAATGGTTCTTTTGGACTCCTCGTTTCAGTGAACAGGAAAAAAAAAAAATGATTCTGCGGAAATTTCTAACATCTCAGAAACAGTTAAAGGTGCAATATGTAATATTTTTGCAGTAAAATATCCAAAAACCACTAGGTCAGTGTTATATATTTTCTTCATTTGAGTACTTACAATATCCCAAATGTTTCCAACTATTTTTAAATCATGAGAAATTTGTAATTTTAACCAAGGCTCCGGGACGTGTGAGGAGTCGCCTGTCAATTGCGTCATACCCGCGTTACCCTCGGTTTCCGGTTTTATTTTGTAGAAACCATGGAAACACCAAAGACGCTTTAATATATTATGTGTTTTATTAGACAAGGGAACATCAGTTTGGATATATTTATAGACAGAAAACGAATTGTTGTGGACCCACTTTATATTAAGTGGCCTTAACTACTATGTACTTACATTTAAATTACTCATTTGATACAATGCACTTATTGTGTACATACATGTTTTTACATTGTAGTTATATTTTAAAAACACCTGCATGTAATTACATCTGTAATTAATTTCTGTAATTACATTTATAATTACACTCTTGACCTATCCCTTAACCCTTACCCCTACCCTTAAACCTACCCATACCACCAAAGCTTTCCCTAACCTTACCTGTACCCCACCTCAATGGCTGCAAATTTGTTTTGCAATTCAATATGAACCCAATAAGTACATTGTACTTATTTTTTGATGTAAGTACATAGTAGTTGAGGCCACTTAATATAAAGTGGGACCATTGTTGTTATATAACTCAACACATTTAGTCTTTTTTTCGATTTACCATGCTTTACCACGCCTCAGAGAAAAACACTATTTTGTCAAGTAGCTAACATAGCATAATCAGATGCAGCTTTATTTTTATTAACAGTAATACATAATTTTCTCCATCATACAATACGTTTTAAAATTAATTGCATGCCATTTATCAACACAAGCCATCCAGTATTTAATATGATATTGTAAAATCGATCTATCTTACTGCAGTGTGTCTCACAGCAGCCACCAAGTAACGTTATAACATTTTCAACACGCTCAAATGTATCTAATATGATAAACAGAGCTGCGTTAACTCATACTCATGACCGGAAAAGCGACTGTGACTGCGACTGTGTCATAATAAAAGTCCCGCTGCTCGTGAGGCGTGTGTTGATCAATCGCTCCAGCTCCTCGTTCAGCTCCACAACACTCGCTCCTGCTCTGCTTCATACTACAGTAACGTTAATAATCGCATCCATGAACATGATTTCTTCCCGACTCCAATCCCTATTCTTTTCCACCGTCAGTCGAGGTAAAGACCACACGTCCCAAGATTCTGCTCTAAAACTTGACGTCATCAAGCTACGCCTTTGTTTTGAATAGGCTTCTAGTGACCTCTAGCGGCCAAAATTATTACATATTGTACCTTTAAAAGGGTGGTTCATTGCGATTTCACATTTTTAACTTTAGTTAGTGTGTAATGTTGCTGCTTGAGCATAAACAACAGCTGTAAAATTACAGCGCTGAAAGTTCAATGCAAATGGAGATATTGTCTTTTTAAGTTATGGCAGTTTAATGCCTACAAAAACGACCGGTTTGGACTACAACAAGCTTCTTCCCGGGTTGGTGACATCATAAACCCTGCAAAACACGCCCCAGGGAACACGTAACAAAGTGGGCGAGGCCATGTCGCGCAGCATAATGGAAGCGGAAGAGTTGTGTACACCAGGCGCGACGCAACGCGTCAAAAGATATAGAACCCATTATAATCTGTGATATTTTCTACACTGGATGCGGCACTGAAGACAGCTTCCAGAATCTACACGAGTTCAATGCTGGATTTGCACAAAGGCTATTACTGAAAGATGAAGCAGTTTTGTCTTTTAAACGTATAGTTCTGTTGCTATTTTTGGTTGCATCAAGGACATATACAAAGAGCAACTGGTTTTTGTTAGCCAGTTAGCTGTATTATAGTGCATAATTCAACAAACGCCAACAAACTTCTATGTTCATAGACAAACAGTTGTTCATGCTATAAATTAAACGCTACCTTTACAAAAATGCGACTACTCAGTCATGTATTCGGCTACAGTAAAGATTTAATCAGGATAACACCGTATATTGAAAGCTAACAAACAGCAGTGACATTTACAAGTGACAGCATATCTAAACACTTTGACACAAATACCATTCATAAACGTCCTTTAAAAGCTGCGATTGCAGCTTGACCCTCTTCATCTGGGTCTGATTCGGACTCAATTTGATTCAGCAATATAGATGCCATTATTTAAATTTCTACTGAAGCAATGGATGGTAAGGGGCGTGGCGTTTCCTGACACTTCAGCGAATCACGACAGCTACCAACCTGCCAACCAATCTAAGCACATTACGTATTTCAGCGGGAGTGGCTTCATAGAAGCAGGAAGTCAAACAAGCTGTTCATATGACAGTGGAAACAGAAGTGTAAAATAAATGTAAAATATATGAAAAATACAGCTTTAAAAAAAAAAAAAAAAAAAAAGCATTAAGACATGTTAAACTGTGCCCCAAAAACACAATCAAGCCTAGAAAAAAAAACACTGAACCACCCCTTTAAACAAAGCCTGTGTGAACAAAAATAGCTGATCATATCTTTTCATTCACTTAAAGGGATAGTTCACCCAAAAATTAAGTATCCCATGATTTACTCACCTTCAAAATGGTAGTGAATGGGGGTCGAGATTTTGAAGCCCAACAAAATGCTTGAATCTATCATAAAAATAATCCATACAGCTCAAGCGGGTTAATAAAGGTCTTCTGAAGTAAAGCAATGGGTTTTTGTAAGAAAAATATCCATATTTAAAACTTTATTAGCTATAATAGCTAGCTTCCGGTAGACGGCCGTACGCAAAACGAGTGACCTCTGACCCGACACATGACATAATGACGAACACGGAAGTGCAGAGGATAGAGCAAAGCAAAACACCGGTCACGAAATTAGAAGTCTAAAATGAGAGTTTTTAAAGAGAAATTTGGAGGATTTTGATATAAGAGAAGAGGAGCTTGAGTTTGTTGCACAGCCCTATTTGTTTACCATAGGAGGCGTCTAAGCGTATGATACTCCTACATCCTAAGTCACGGAAGTTGATTTGCACAGTATGTGTACAGTCATCTGCTGGAAGCTAGGTATTTTAGTTTATAATGTTTCAAATATGATAAAATATTTCAAATATTTTCTTATAAAAACCCAGAGCTTTGCTTCAGAAGGCCTTTATTAACCCCCTGGAGTCGTGTGGATATTTTTTATGATGGATGGATGCATTTTTTCTGTTGAAAGATGTAATAATTTGCATGGTGTAATACAATTTTATTTCATAATACTATTTGTAGCAAGCATATTTCCAGTATCTACCTCAGGCAAGCAGTCTGAAGACGACTAGAAGATCCCATAGAGAGAGGAAAAAAACACTGCACAGAAATAAAGTTTAATATTAATATCAGCGATCTTAGCCTATTAGCTCTGTGCAAACGCTGCAATTTCACTTCCAACAGCAGTAGATAACAGTAAAATTTGTCTAAAGCTACAGGGAGCAACAAGCCTGCCGGTCAAACACGCTGAATAGTCTGCGTTTCAGGAGTAAAAAGTAATGCTCTACTGTGCTTTATGGACTCGGTCAGCCAGTTGGCTCGCCACAATGCAAATCCAACTTGAAACAAAAAACACCCTGGAGTCTTGCAGAAGGAAGCCCGATCATGTCTTACATCTATTGCTGCAGCTGAAGGTTTAATCACACGTGTGTTTACTCTACACAGACCCTAAAGTGAGACGGCAAGCTGGCATCTGCGAGCTGCTTCTCCTACACAGCAATGAGAATAAATGGAGCACAAAAGGAGACTTTTGGACACTACTGTCTTCTGAGAAATACAGCAGAAGTTTTCAGATGAGACTCATCTATGTCTGAAACAGCCCAAATTTGCCAAGATACTACAAACTTACAAATTTCTCAGAATTTTTATTTTTTTTTTATCTGAATTTCTTATATATTGAAGGTTGTTTCCAACAAGTAATAACATTTATTTTTTTTAATTCAGAGTTGCGATTATTTCTCAGAGCTGCGATTTTATTTCTCAGAGCTGCGATTTTATTTCTCAGAGTTGCGATTATTTTTCAGAGCTGCGACTTTATTTCTCAGAGTTGCGATTATTTCTCAGAGCTGCGACTATTTCTCAGAGTTGCGACTTTATTTCTCAGAGCTGCGACTTTATTTCTCAGAGTTGCGATTATTTCTCAGAGCTGCGACTTTATTTCTCAGAGTTGCGATTATTTTTCAGAGCTGCGACTATTTCTCAGAGTTGCGATTATTTCTCAGAGCTGCGACTATTTCTCAGAGTTGCGACTTTATTTCTCAGAGCTGCGACTTTATTTCTCAGAGTTGCGATTATTTCTCAGAGCTGCGACTTTATTTCTCAGAGTTGCGATTATTTTTCAGAGCTGCGACTTTATTTCTCAGAGTTGCGATTATTTCTCAGAGCTGCGACTATTTCTCAGAGTTGCGACTTTATTTCTCAGAGCTGCGACTTTATTTCTCAGAGTTGCGATTATTTCTCAGAGCTGCGACTTTATTTCTCAGAGTTGCGATTATTTCTCAGAGCTGTGATTATTTCTCAGAGCTGCGATTTTATTTCTCAGAGCTGCGATTTTATTTCTCAGAGTTGCGATTATTTTTCAGAGCTGCGACTTTATTTCTCAGAGTTGCGATTATTTCTCAGAGCTGTGACTATTTCTCAGAGCTGCGACTATTTCTCAGAGCTGCGACTATTTCTCAGAGTTGCGACTTTATTTCTCAGAGCTGCGACTTTATTTCTCAGAGTTGCGATTATTTCTCAGAGCTGCGACTATTTCTCAGAGTTGCGACTTTATTTCTCAGAGTTGCGACTTTATTTCTCAGAGTTGCGACTTTATTTCTCAGAGTTGCGACTTTATTTCTCAGAGCTGCGACTTTATTTCTCAGAGCTGTGACTTTATTTCTCAGAGTTGCGATTATTTCTCAGAGCTGCGACTTTATTTCTCAGAGTTGCGATTATTTCTCAGAGCTGTGACTTTATTTCTCAGAGTTGCGATTATTTCTCAGAGCTGCGACTTTATTTCTCAGAGCTGCGACTTTATTTCTCAGAGTTGCGATTATTTCTCAGAGCTGCGACTTTATTTCTCAGAGTTGCGATTATTTCTCAGAGCTGCAACTTTATTTCTCAGAGCTGCGATTATTTCTCAGAGCTGCGACTATTTCTCAGAGCTGCAACTTTATTTCTCAGAGTTGCGATTATTTCTCAGAGCTGCGACTATTTCTCAGAATTGCGACTTTATTTCTCAGAGTTGCGACTATTTCTCAGAGCTGCGACTTTATTTCTCAGAGTTGCGACTATTTCTCAGAGCTGCGACTTTATTTCTCAGAGCTGCGACTTTATTTCTCAGAGTTGCGATTATTTCTCAGAGCTGCGACTTTATTTCTCAGAGTTGCGATTATTTCTCAGAGCTGCAACTTTATTTCTCAGAGCTGCGATTATTTCTCAGAGCTGCGATTATTTCTCAGAGCTGCAACTTTATTTCTCAGAGTTGCGATTATTTCTCAGAGCTGCGACTATTTCTCAGAATTGCGACTTTATTTCTCAGAGTTGCGACTATTTCTCAGAGCTGCGACTTTATTTCTCAGAGTTGCGACTATTTCTCAGAGCTGCGACTTTATTTCTCAGAGCTGCGACTTTATTTCTCAGAGTTGCGATTATTTCTCAGAGCTGCGACTTTATTTCTCAGAGTTGCGATTATTTCTCAGAGCTGCAACTTTATTTCTCAGAGCTGCGATTATTTCTCAGAGCTGCGACTATTTCTCAGAGCTGCAACTTTATTTCTCAGAGTTGCGATTATTTCTCAGAGCTGCGACTATTTCTCAGAATTGCGACTTTATTTCTCAGAGTTGCGACTATTTCTCAGAGCTGCGACTTTATTTCTCAGAGTTGCGACTATTTCTCAGAGCTGCGACTTTATTTCTCAGAGCTGCGACTTTATTTCTCAGAGTTGCGATTATTTCTCAGAGCTGCGACTTTATTTCTCAGAGTTGCGATTATTTCTCAGAGCTGCAACTTTATTTCTCAGAGCTGCGATTATTTCTCAGAGCTGCGATTATTTCTCAGAGCTGCAACTTTATTTCTCAGAGTTGCGATTATTTCTCAGAGCTGCGACTATTTCTCAGAATTGCGACTTTATTTCTCAGAGTTGCGACTATTTCTCAGAGCTGCGACTTTATTTCTCAGAGTTGCGACTATTTCTCAGAGCTGCGACTTTATTTCTCAGAGCTGCGACTTTATTTCTCAGAGTTGCGATTATTTCTCAGAGCTGCGACTTTATTTCTCAGAGTTGCGATTATTTCTCAGAGCTGCAACTTTATTTCTCAGAGCTGCGATTATTTCTCAGAGCTGCGACTATTTCTCAGAGCTGCAACTTTATTTCTCAGAGTTGCGATTATTTCTCAGAGCTGCGACTATTTCTCAGAATTGCGACTTTATTTCTCAGAGTTGCGACTATTTCTCAGAGCTGCGACTTTATTTCTCAGAGTTGCGACTATTTCTCAGAGCTGCGACTTTATTTCTCAGAGCTGCGACTTTATTTCTCAGAGTTGCGATTATTTCTCAGAGCTGCGACTTTATTTCTCAGAGTTGCGATTATTTCTCAGAGCTGCAACTTTATTTCTCAGAGCTGCGATTATTTCTCAGAGCTGCGATTATTTCTCAGAGCTGCAACTTTATTTCTCAGAGTTGCGATTATTTCTCAGAGCTGCGACTATTTCTCAGAATTGCGACTTTATTTCTCAGAGTTGCGACTATTTCTCAGAGCTGCGACTTTATTTCTCAGAGTTGCGACTATTTCTCAGAGCTGCGACTTTATTTCTCAGAGCTGCGACTTTATTTCTCAGAGCTGCGACTTTATTTCTCAGAGTTGCGATTATTTCTCAGAGCTGTGACTATTTCTCAGAGTTGAGACTTTATTTCTCAGAGTTGCGACTTTATTTCTCAGAGTTGCGATTATTTCTCAGAGCTACGACTTTATTTCTCAGAGCTGCGACTATTTCTCAGAGCTGCGACTTTATTTCTCAGAGTTGCGATTATTTCTCAGAGTTGCGATTATTTCTCAGAGCTGCGACTTTATTTCTCAGAGTTGCGATTATTTCTCAGAGCTGCGACTATTTCTCAGTGTTGAGACTTTATTTCTCAGAGCTGCGACTTTATTTCTCAGAGCTGCGACTTTATTTCTCAGAGCTGTGACTTTATTTCTCAGAGTTGCGATTATTTCTCAGAGTTGCGACTATTTCTCAGAGTTGAGACTTTATTTCTCAGAGTTGCGACTATTTCTCAGAGTTGCGACTTTATTTCTCAGAGCTGCGACTTTATTTCTCAGAGCTGTGACTTTATTTCTCAGTTGCGACTTTATTTCTCAGAGTTGCGACTATTTCTCAGAGTTGCGATTATTTCTCAGAGTTGCGACTTTATTTCTCAGAGTTGCGATTATTTCTCAGAGCTGCAACTTTATTTCTCAGAGTTGCGATTATTTCTCAGAGCTGCGACTATTTCTCAGAGCTGCAACTTTATTTCTCAGAGTTGCGATTATTTCTCAGAGCTGCGACTATTTCTCAGAGCTGCAACTTTATTTCTCAGAGTTGCGATTATTTCTCAGAGTTGCGATTATTTCTCAGAGCTGCGACTTTATTTCTCAGAGTTGCGATTATTTCTCAGAGCTGCGACTATTTCTCAGAGTTGAGACTTTATTTCTCAGAGTTGCGACTTTATTTCTCAGAGCTGCGACTTTTTCTCAGAGCTGCGACTTTATTTCTCAGAGCTGCGACTTTTTCTCAGAGCTGCGACTATTTCTCAGAGTTGCGATTATTTCTCAGAGCTGCGATTATTTCTCAGAGCTGCGACATTATTTCTCAGAGCTGCGATTATTTCTCAGAGTTGCGATTATTTCTCAGAGCTGCGACTTTATTTCTCAGAGTTGCGATTATTTCTCAGAGCTGCGACTTTATTTCTCAGAGCTGCGACTTTATTTCTCAGAGCTGCGATTATTTCTCAGAGTTGCGATTATTTCTCAGAGTTGCGATTATTTCTCAGAGCTGCGATTATTTCTCAGAGCTGCAACTTTATTTCTCAGAGTTGCGATTATTTCTCAGAGCTGCGATTATTTCTCAGAGCTGCAACTTTATTTCTCAGAGTTGCAATTATTTCTCAGAGCTGCGATTATTTCTCAGAGCTGCAACTTTATTTCTCAGAGTTGCGATTATTTCTCAGAGCTGCGATTATTTCTCAGAGCTGCAACTTTATTTCTCAGAGTTGCGATTATTTCTCAGAGCTGCAACTTTATTTCTCAGAGCTGCGATTATTTCTCAGAGCTGCAACTTTATTTCTCAGAGTTGCAATTATTTCTCAGAGCTGCGATTATTTCTCAGAGCTGCAACTTTATTTCTCAGAGTTGCGATTATTTCTCAGAGCTGCAACTTTATTTCTCAGAGTTGCGATTATTTCTCAGAGCTGCGACATTATTTCTCAGAGCTGCGATTATTTCTCAGAGTTGCGATTATTTCTCAGAGCTGCGACTTTATTTCTCAGAGCTGCGACTATTTCTCAAAGTTGCGATTATTTCTCAGAGCTGTGAATTTATTTCTCAGAGCTGCGACTTTTTCTCAGAGCTGCGACTTTTTCTCAGAGCTGCGACTTTTTCTCAGAGCTGCGACTTTTTCTCAGAGCTGCGACTTTTTCTCAGAGCTGCGACTTTATTTCTCAGAGCTGCGACTTTATTTCTCAGAGCTGCGACTTTATTTCTCAGAGTTGCGATTATTTCTCAGAGCTGCGATTATTTCTCAGAGCTGCGATTATTTCTCAGAGCTGCGACTTTATTTCTCAGAGCTGCGACTTTATTTCTCAGAGTTGCGATTATTTCTCAGAGCTGCGACTTTATTTCTCAGAGCTGCGATTATTTCTCAGAGCTGCGATTATTTCTCAGAGCTGCGACTTTATTTCTCAGAGTTGCGATTATTTCTCAGAGCTGCGACTTTATTTCTCAGAGCTGCGATTATTTCTCAGAGCTGCGATTATTTCTCAGAGCTGCGACTTTATTTCTCAGTTGCGACTTTATTTCTCAGAGTTGCGATTATTTCTCAGAGCTGCGACTTTATTTCTCAGTTGCGACTTTATTTCTCAGAGCTGCGATTATTTCTCAGAGCTGCGAATTTATTTCTCAGAGTTGCGATTATTTCTAAGAGCTGCGATTATTTCTCAGAGCTGCGATTATTTCTCAGAGCTGCGACTTTATTTCTCAGAGTTGCGACTTTTTATTTTATTTCTCACAATTTATATAGTTATAAAAGTCACAATTCTGAGAAATACAGTCCGAGTAGCAAGATATAAACTTGCAATTCTGAGAAAAAAGTCCAAATTGTGAAATAAAAAAGTTAAAAATTATCTATTTTTAAGTCTTGAACCATATACATGAAAACGCAATACAATTTCCTAAACTATAAAAAGCTGACTACGAAACAATAAAATGTAAAGGGGTGGTATAATGCCACTTTTACAAGATGTAAAATAAGTCTCTGGTGTCCCCAGAGTGTGTATGTGAAGTTTTAGCTCAAAACACCCAACAGATTTTTTATAGCATGTTAAATTTGTCACTTTTTGAGGGCGAGCAAAAACGCTCCGTTCTTGTGTGTGTCCCTTTAAATGCAAATGAGCTGCTGCTCTCAAAAGGGGGCGGAGTTTCAGGAGCTCCTGTTTTAACATTGCCTCATGAAGACTCAATGAAAATGTCAGAAACAGTTCAGCCTTTTATGTTCAAAACGGAGTTGGACAATGATGGAGAGACTCAAAAAGAAGTGACAACATTTTGAATGCAACAGGACGTTTCTGAACGGTTAGTTGATGAATTTATGTAGCTGACGTGGAGTTAACTATCTTAAAGTCATTCTGTTATGATAATCTACAAATCGCTCATGTGGGAACTGTTGCAAGATCCTACAGAGCCAGAGAATATATGCTGCATGAAGATTACAGGTATAGTTTAGTTTAATTACGGTTATAACTTGTCATGTCTTGCTTTTATGACATGCTATTGCATTTGTGTTACATACTGTAATGCAGTAACATGGCCACACCCACTTTGTTGTGTGTTCTCGGTGGTGGGGTTTATGTAAATTATAGGGTTAGTGATGTCACCAACCCAGGAAGAATTTCGTTGTAGTCCCTACCAGCCGTTTGTTGTAGTCCTTAAACAGTGATTTCTGTAAAAGAAAATATCTCCCTTTGCATTAAACTTTGAGCGTTGTAACTTTGCAGATGTTGTTTATGCTCAAACAGCAACATTACACACTAACTAAAGTTAAAAAAGTGAAATCGCAATGAACCGCCCCTTTAAAGTGACATTTTAGTGGTTTACTAACAATTAGATGTTGGTTTAACCATAATGTCAAAGTAATCTTTTTTGAGGGGGAAAAAAAATCTCTATTTTCACAAAAACACACAAGTGTGGGTGGTTATACTAGTTACATCATGTTGAAGGTTTTCTTGGCTCACCAGTCTTCATCTATTCAGGCCTTTATTTATACTCTACCTGCACGTGTTTTGTTTGTGCAATCTATTCCCTCAATGGTTATAAAAGCCCCAACGCTGAGAAGAGCAGGGATATGAAGAAGAAATGTTGTGGAAATCAAATAATGCAAAAAGAATGTAAAAAGAAGCAATAGTTGCACACCTGCATGTTACAGTACTTAACTTTTTTTTTTTAATATATATATATTTGTTCCTATAGGAACAATTGCTCAGCAGAATACTGTCAGATAACATTACAGGTGAGATGGAAATTCCCTTAGTAAGACTGTAAACACCATTATGCCTCTGTAATAGTCTGAAGCTCACCTGACATCCTAGAAGCAGCTCTAGCTGGCTGGCACACACGGCACCCCTGTGGTCTAAAGCCTAATCCTATTAAAGCGGAACTAGGTATTACTGAGATCTAAAACCAACCCGCCCTCAGAAAGCTGCTAACAAATAAAGAGTAAAGTTAAGGAACACCTCCAAAGCCTTCTGGACAAAAGGGTAAAACCGAAGATTTATAATAAAATACGGCTGAAACATCCCTTGTGGGATAAACAGCTGCATATGCGTTAGATAAGAAATATGTAGAAGGTAGCTGGGAATTAAGATTATCTGCACTAAAAGTCATAATAACTGGTACATTCTCATCAATGCCATTCAAGTGACTGATTCAAAACTGGGACTATTCCACAATAATATGCCTTTAAGAGATAAAATGTCTGAGAAAGCATATCAGAATAAATTAAAGAGGCCGCAAACAACTCAAAAGACATTCATATAATACAGGGGTCTCCAGAAAGGGGTTTGGAAGTTATACTTTGATTTACACTTTGGTATACTTTAGTTACACTTTGATAAAAAAAAAAAAAAAAAAAAAAAAAAAAAACTTTTAAAGTAAATAAATAGAATTTTAAAAATAAGTAAAAAAATAATAAAGAAATATAAAAAAATATATAGAAATAACTTAATAAAAATAAAAAATTTATTTAATATTTTGTATAAATGTATAAAAAAATAATTTAAATACATGTATAAATAATAACCAAATAAATAAATTTAATAACTTTATAATAAATACATTTTGAAGGATGAAACCTGCGAAACAATAAATAAATAGTACATTTGCAAATAAATACAAAAATCCACATATTCCTGCATAAATAAATAAATAAATAAATAACTGATGCTTTATTGAAAATAAATATGCAACTAAATGCAGAAATAAATAAAGAAAAACAGAAATATAGAATTAAAAAAAAACAACAAAAAAAAAAACTTTCAATTCTGCAACTCCTTTAACATTTTTGCATTTCTCCAACCATTCATTTATTATTTATCTCCTTGTCCATATGGATGGATGGATTCTCCATAATAAATAAATTTATGAAAATAAGTAAATTAATATATAAAATAATTACTATATATATATATATATATCTATATATATCTCACACACAAATAACTAAAACAAATATTTAAAAAATAAATAAAAATAACTAAAATATATATAAAATAACTAAAAAATATAATATATATATAACAAAAAATACATATAACAAATAAACTAAATAAATAAACATAAAAATAATGTAAACACACATACACTCAGACAATCCTGTCGTAAACTACATGAGGAATAACACTATAAATCCCCAACCATCATTCACACATGTGAGGAACAGGTATTTTACGCATGTTTTTGGTTACAGATACAAGCACTAGCCTGAAGAGGGCACTGTGTGCAGTGCAGCATGTGGAATGTAGTTTCAGACTGGTAAGTGGTAACATGTTGGACCCATCCAAGTACATGCAGTTTTTGAAGTATGTGAAGTCTTTGTTAGAGACTATAAAAGTAAGCCATCCTTTTAATTATTTCAAGCATGTTTTATTTTAATAAAGTTTGTCTAAACTGCTCAAATTAAATGTAATAATTTAATCTTTATTTGGTTGAACTTGCAGTGCTTTGTCTAAATGTGTGTCATTGATGCTTTATCAATTCTGAGGTGCTCCGATTCAGTAAAGTAAAACACTTGAGATATTACTGTAATCCAGAAGACGTGGATGAAGAAACTTATCACTGATAAGTTCTTACAGCAGAGGTGAGCCGGTGGTGTCATATCAGTCAGAATACACTGTGATCTAAAGGTGTCATGTGTTTATTCATTTTCTAAGACACTGATTGCAATAAACCTCAGAAGTACAAACTAGTTTCTTGTGTTCGGCCTCCTGCGTCAGTAGTTTCAGTAATGGAGCACTGCTGCCATCTTCTGGCTGTGTTTGGAACAGATACTGCTGTACGCTCAAACGTCTATTACAGTCATTTTGCACCCAGTTTTGAGTAAAAATGTCTCAACATCTGGGAATCGAGTCCAATGATGAGTTGAGATGTTAAAAATCATAGTTATTATTACTTCTAGTTCATTGGTCACAACTGCATACTAAAGACAGCATGAGTAAAGAAGTGTGTTATTACAAACTGTGTCATACAAGACGCTCTGGACTACTAGAGATGAACAGTGTTGAGCTAGTTGAAGAGGTTTCTGGTTCTTGCCTTTCCTTGGACAGAGTAGATAAATGTGGAGACTCAATACTGAAACACTCAGCCTCTGAGTAAGTACTGTAAGTGAAACTCACGGGACTAAGAAATATGAAGCTTTTCAAAACATTTCAAAGAGTTCACGAGGAAAGTATTAGTCAAACTTATGATTCATATTTCAAAACTCTCATTCTAATGGAAAAACAATCCACATTAGACTATAAAAGTCTGTCCTAATGATCAATATAGTATCAGTTACAAATAGTGCACCTATACTGCATTATATATATCATAATAATTATAACAATTGTAATAACAGACTTAAGTCATGCATAAGTCATGCCGCGTAAAATCACAGAGCTGGGTCAGCGCATGCTGAGGCGCACAGTGCGCAGAAGTCGCCAACTTTCTGCAGAGTCAATAGCTACAGACCTCCAAACTTCATGTGGCCTTCAGATTAGCTCAAGAACAGTTGCGTAGAGAGCTTCATGGAATGGGTCTCCATGGCCGAGCAGCTGCATCCAAGCCTTACATCACCAAGTGCAATGCAAAGCGTCGGATGCAGTGGAGACGTTCTCTGGAGTGACAAATCATGCTTCTCTGTCTGGCAATCTGATGGACGAGTCTGGGTTTGGCGGTTGCCAGGAGAACAGTACTTGCCCGACTGCATTGTGCCGAGTGTAAAGTTTGGTGGAGGGGGATTATGGTGTGGGGTTGTTTTTCAGGGGTTGATCTTGAACCCTTAGTTCCAGTGAAAGGAACTCTTAATGCTTCAGCATACCAAGACATTTTGGACAATTTCATGCTCCCAACTTTGTGGGAATAGTTTGGGGATGGCCCCTTCCTGTTCCAACATGACTGCGCACCAGTGCACAAAGCAAGGTCCATAAAGATATGAATGAGTGAAGTTCGTGTGGAGGAACTTGACTGGCCTGCACAGAGTCCTGACCTCAACCCGACAGAACACCTTTGGGTTGAATTAGAGCGGAGACTGTGAGCCAGGGCTTGTCAGTGATCTACGGCTCTATCTATTAAATGCCGCTCCATTTGAAAGCAGGTGATGGCGATTTAGCGGCAATCAGGGAACCGGCTTTACTGACGAAATGCACGTGACAATCGCATGCGATATATCAACCAGCCCTACACACTCCTAAACCTTGTGGAAAACCTTCCCAGAAGAGTTGAAGCTGTTATAGCTGCAAAGGGTGGACCAACTCCATATTAAACCCTACGAATTAAGAATGGGATGTCATTAAAGTTCATGTGCACGTATAGGCAGGCGTCCCAAAACTTTTGGCAATATAGTGTATATAAGCATTAAAGGTGCCCTAGAATCAGAATTTGAATTTACCTCGGCATAATTGAATAACAAGAGTTCAGTACATGGAAAAGACATACATTGAGTTTCAAACCCCATTGTTTCCTCCTTCTTATGTAAATCTCATTTGTTTAAAAGACTTCCGGAAAACACTCGGATCTCAACATAACACCGACTGTTACGTAACAGTCGGGATCATTAATATGTATGACCCCAATATTTGCATAATGCCAGCCCATTCGACGCATTAGACAAGGAAAGGCAGTATTAACGGCTGGATCTGTGCACAGACAAGGTAAGCAAGCAAGAACAACAGCGAAAAATGGCAGATGGAGCAATAATAACTGATATGATGATATCCATGATATCATGATATTTTTAGTGATATTTGTAAATTGTCTTTCTAAATGTTTCATTAGCATGTTGCTAATATACTGTTAAATGAGGTTAAAGTTACCATCATTTCTTACTGTATTCACGGAGACGAGAGTCGTTGCTATTTTCATTTTTAAACACGTGCAGTCTGTATAATGCATAAACACAACTTCATTCTTTATAAATCTCTCCAACAGTGTGTAATGTTAGCTTTAGCCACAGAGCATAGCCTCAAACTCACACAGAATCAAACGTAACCATCTAAATAAATACTTTACTCACATAATTCGAAGCATGCATACAGCATGCATGACGAACATCTTGTAAAGATCCATTTGAGGGTTATATTAGCTGTGTGAACTTTGTTTATGCGATGTATATATAGTCGAGAGCTCGTGGGGCAGCGAGAGCGCATCTCTTAAAGGGGCGGTGCGCTGAAAAAATCAGCGCATAGTTAATGATGCCCCAAAATAGGCAGCTAAAAAAATTAATTAAAAAAAATCTATGGGGTATTTTGAGCTGAAACTTCACAGACACATTCAGGGGACACCTAGGACTTATATTACATCTTGTAAAAAAACAATCTAGGGCACCTTTAAGGTACTCGAGGCTGTGCTGTGTCGTGAATAAATCACAGCTGAAGGGCGTTGTTAGGCATGACACGAACCGTTCAGCCATGACTTATTCACGATACAGCACTAGCCTCGAGTACCTTATTGCTTTCATAAAACAGTTACCACACAATACAAATATTAAAGCCAGAAATGCATCTTTCATGAAGTAAACTCTTACTAAAAGCCTTCCTTCCGCTGGAAAAAAATAGTCCCTGACTGTGAACAGCAACAGAAGTTACATCATTATGCCATTAGATGGCAGCAAAGACTGTCTTTATGAGTGTGTCAGTCAGTAGTGAAGACTTTTACATTGAAAAGGCTGAATTGTTGTGAACACGGAACAAGACGCAACTGAAAAATGCTTTGACTAGCGCTGTCAGTCACGGGAAAACCCCTTAACTGTTAAAAGGACAAGATAATACATCAGACATTTAAACAGATTTTTATTATGAACTTAGGACTGACCTGAAGGAGAATGCTAAATATCGATCTCTTTCTCACAATACTCTTTGTCATAAAACAGTAATCTTTATTGAACAACATCAATTGAGAACATACAGTTTATGTTGCTAAGAGTGGTTGCTAAAGGTGTTGTGTAGTGATACACAGAACTGTTGGGTGAAGTGGTCATAGCCGTGTTTTATCGTGAATAAAACACAGATATTGACCAATCAGAATAAAAGACAGGAACTAACCATTTTATAAATATATATATGTAACCCCTAATATCATATGGCTGAGGAGATATAGATTTTAACAAATCAGAATTACCATTGATGACCTCTAATCCAAACATTAACAGTTAAAGACAATTATTAATAACTAATTGGTACAGCAAACAAGTGTCTCTGGAACTATGTTGTATTTGGTGATTTATAAATCAGTATATACTGGATTATGAGCATGCAAATTGAAAAAAACAAATGCATGATTTATAAGTAATTATAAAAATAATATAAATGCAACTATAACTGTTCTTATAATGCAGTATAGGTCTTAATGAGTCTTTATAAATATATGTATAGAATAGTAATACTTATAAATAATTCTAAATGGGGCTATAATATATATATATAAAAAAAAAATTATGTATAAATATATAGATATATATATACACACAGTACAGTCCAAAAGTTTGGAACCACTAAGATTTTTAATGTTTTTAAAAGAAGTTTCGTCTGCTCACCAAGGCTACATTTATTTAATTAAAAATACAGTAAAAACAGTAATATTGTGAAATATTATTACAATTTAAAATAACTGTTTTCTATTTGAATATATTTCACAAAGTAATTTATTCCTGTGATGGCAAAGCTGAATTTTCAGCATCGTTACTCCAGTCTTCAGTGTCACATGATCCTTCAGAAATCATTCTAATATGCTGATTTGCTGCTCAAGAAACATTTATGATTATTTTCAATGTTGAAAACAGTTGTGTACTTTTTTTTCCAGGATTCCTTGATGAATAGAAAGTTCAAAAGAACAGCATTTATCTGAAATACAAAGCTTCTGTAGCATTATACACTACCGTTCAAAAGTTTGGGGTCAGTAAGAATTTTTATTTTTATTTTTTTGAAAAGAAATTAAAGAAATGAATACTTTTATTCAGCAAGGATGCATTAAATCAATCAAAAGTGGCAGTAAAGACATTTATAATGTTACAAAAGATTAGATTTCAGATAAACACTGTTCTTTTGAACTTTCTATTCATCAAATAATCCTGAAAAAAATATTGTACACAAATATTTTGTACAATTGTACACATTAAATGTTTCTTGAGCAGCAGATCATCATATTAGAATGATTTATATATAATGAATATATATATATATATATATATATATATATATATATATATATATATATATATATATATATATATATATATATATTTTTTTTTTTTTTTTTTTTTTTTTTTTTTTTTTGATATACCATGTTGTCAAAGTTTGTTTTTTTTTTGGCTTTATTTATGTGTCATTATATTAACATTTTACCAAGCTCAAATGGATTTTTTCAGTGAATGTCAGAGATGTGTGTTTTGTCCATCAGAATGGCCGCATCTGATGCAGTAAGTGCATTGCTGTCCATTTTCATCAACTTACAGGTTATTGTAGCTATGTGGGCGTTCAGATTTTTCTGTTGTTTAATACACTTGGCCAAAATCTTGTGTTATAAAAGATGAAGTGCTATGCATCTGTATTGGCTATGACTAGATGGCAAATAGACTAAGACTCTCTTCTCTGCTGCTCAAATACAGAAAACATTTACAAACACTGTGTTTTTGAGTAAAGAAAACACTGTACTTATCCAAACCACCAGGTCTTCATTCACCCTTGCACTGCAAACAAGCAGAGACCATCTCCAACATGTGTGCAGGACTTCATGCAGGTGAACTGAGCTTCTGTATGATCTATATGTTGTATACACACACTGCCAACACACATTTATGTTCAAACAATATGTAAAAGTGAATTTTGCATAATAGCTTCCCCTTTAAAACACCACCGCACACCACTGGTCTCAACAATGTTACAATAAAAGTCACATTTCTGGAAGCAATACACCCATAATTCACACAATACATCAAGTTCCACTCCTTTAGTAGCAGCACATCGATGTAGACACCCATTCAACCCCAATAATGAGAGAACTTGCATACAGTGCAAGTGACTACCAGCAGGTGGAGACAAACAGACAGGTGTAGATCAGACTGCACCACAGAAAATGACCACCAGAGGACAGCAGAGACCAGCAGAACTTGTGCAAAGTCGATCAGGTTGAGCTACTGACCCACTCTTGAACTTTAACACTTCTTATGTCTCAGTGAGTGAGTCAGGAGGAAACAGTCTCTCTGATTACACCAATCAAATGATTGTTGCAGTTTCTCCCAGCCAATCACTGGGCTCTATTTACTCTATTCAGACATCAGCAGAAGGTTCACCTGGTAGATGATGGACTTCTGAACTAAAACAGAAAGCACTTTTCC
>NC_063063.1:3495171-3497671 GCF_018812025.1 Megalobrama amblycephala | reverse complement strand
AACTATTGTTTAAAAATTACTGTATTAAACAATAAACATTTATTAATAAATGTTCACCTTTTGATTATAATTGTTTCCTCTAATTATGTGTCTGATTTTTAATTTCCAAACTATTTTTGGTTCATTTTAAGCCATACATATAGTAAGTATAGTACACTCTAAAAAATGCTGGGTTAAAAACAACCCAAGTTGGGTTGAAAATGGACAAACCCAGCAATTGGGTTGTTTTAACCCAGCGGTTGGGTTAAATGTTTGTAGTTATTTAACTCAACTGTTGTATAAAAATTACTGTATTGCTTGCTTAAAATGAACCCAAAATATGCTGGAAATTAACATTTATTAATATGTTTAATAAATGAGCATTTATTAATAAGATAATGAATAATAAACAATAAACATTTATTAAATTGCTTATTAATAAATGTACACCTTTTGATTATTATTGTTGCCTCTAGTGTGTCTGATTTTTAATTTCTCACCTATTTTGGATTCATTTTAAGCCAGCCATATAGTCATTTTTAATCAGTAGTTGGGTTATATAAAACTACCCAGCAGGTTGGGCAAACATTTAACCCAACCACTGGGTTAAAACAACCCAATCGCTGGGTTTGTCCATTTTCAACCCAACTTGGGTTGTTTTTAACCAAACATTTTTTAGAGTGTATAGTACATATAGTACATATAGTAATTTTTAAACAATAGCTGGGTTAAATAAAACTACCCAGCATGTTGAGCAAACATTTAACCCAACCGCTGGGTCAAAACAACCCAATCACTGGGTTTGTCCATTTTCAACCCAACTTGGGTTGTTTTTTTTAACCTGACAGAGTCAGTTTTGTTAAATACAATAACCAGCTCCAACTAAGTTCACGTGAGTTAACATTCAGAACAGAGGTCTATTGACTCAACAAAAGACAGATGAAGGTCAGTTCGGTGTAAGCAGTCAGTCGGTCTCCCTCCTATTCAAAGACTTAAGGATCAACAATGAAATCTTTTAACTAAGGCTGCTAATGTGATGAAGTATTGATTGCAACCTTCTCATCCGCCTAGGCATAATCAAAAAGTGTATAGTCTCATCTGAGGCTGGAATCAAATCCATTGCACTTCACACCAAACCAAAAGGCTTCTAGATTGCTGCCACAATACAACGCCTGACCCATATCTATGCAATGAGCTCTGTAAGAAGCTTATGAGGAAAAGCATCTTCAATTGCAATTTGACATTCAATTTATTTGGCTGCTCTATAGAATAATGCAACAATGTGATGGAGTAACAACTTTATATGGATTATAAAACTTACACCAAGAAACAGACTTTGCACGAATGCACACGTGTTGTGGATGAACCCCTTTGCAAGAGGAAACCACAAGATTAACGGCCTGTACTTCAAGAGCAAAACACCGGCTTTCCTCCAGATTCTCTTCAAAGTTAATATGGTATTTTCACTAAAACACTTCCTGTTTCATCACCACTTTCCGTGAACACAAAAACAGGGTCTGAAGTAATTAGAAGCCAGAAAATGTCAAGATGCCAACCTCAGCAGTTAAAGCGACAAATTATATGTGCAGTTTTTTAAAAACATGCATGGTACCAACTTTTGAGACAGAGTCGTGTTATTTTATCTAGCATTCTATAGACAAATTCAGAGCAGACGTGGGGGCAGAAAAATAATCCACAGAATAAGAGAAAAAATTTTTGTTGTGCCTTTGGATGTCAGAATCGGAATGCAAAATTTTTATAGAATACCGTTGTTGAAGACGCACTTTGAAGCTCAACGCAGACGCTTATGTTGCAAGTCTCAGACTGGACTGATGAAACCTGCAATGATTATTCTACTATTAAAGCATGAATCTGATGTAAACAGGAACATAATATTCACATATACAGTTCATAGGAGACAAACATACAGCAGTTATAGCACAAATTAAAAACATAGCCTATAACATTTTTATTTCACAATTATGACTTTTTTCTTTTATTTGTGTGTTTATATCTCCCAGTTCGGACTTTATAACTCACAATTGTGAGTTTATATCACAATTCTGAGGGGGAAAAAGTCAGAATTGCAGGATATAAACTTGCAATTCTGAGGAAAAATAGATATAAACTTGAAATTAATCTTTTTTTTATTCATTTATGCCGTGGCTTCCACAGACTGCTACTTCAGAACTGCCATTTTCTGCCAAAAGATATTGGTTTGTTGGTTGCTAATATATTTATATTGTGCATAAATTAAAGAAATAATATTTATTTGATCATTTCTTCTTGGGTAACAGGGTTGAATTGTTGAGTTTGATGAATTTAGTTGTCAAGACCTCCATGCATTTGATGCATTAAAACCAGCTGCTTTCATTTGTTCGAAAAAAGTTTATACTAAATGGAGCTATTACATTTTTTTTTTTGGAGCTTTTAGTTCTGCCTTTTATGAAAGCTGACATGATGTAAGTCCATGAGTGCATATATAACATTTATTCAGAAGAAAACCAGCTTAATAGGGCTG